>NC_083230.1:116736644-117015803 GCF_032191835.1 Heteronotia binoei
TTGCTCTGTTGCTCCTGTGCGATTGAGCAAGCCTGGCAAAGCAAGTTGTAATGCAGAAGGAAGCAAGAGAGGAAGAAGGAAGCAGACAACAGTGAGTTGCTCATGGGCCTGATAGGAGCCCTCTAGGGGCATGATTCAGCCCCTGGACTGCATGTTTGACACCCCTGCCTTCAGGAGTCTCAAAGCAGTTTAAAATTGTCTTTCCCTTCCTCTCCCCACAACAGACACCTTGGGTGTCTTTGCCTTTGCCTCATTGCATATACCAACCCATCCTCCACTGTATTTTAATGTCTTCCTTTTTCTCTAATGGCAAACTATAATGGATGTTATAATCTCTTGAGAAACCAAGCCCTCTATTTAAACTAACAAAGCCAGAATGTTACCTAGATTTACGGCACTCCGCACCTACAACAGCAGTCTGCTTTTTATCACCCTCCAGTGCTGTTTCAGCCCTGCTTTGTCCTAACACTAGCAAACACAGATCCCTATTTGCGATTCTTTTAACCTGCTAGAAACATTCCCATGATTCTACGCTGCCCACTTCTATTAAGAATGGCTGCTTGCCATTCCCATTTTGTCTGATGAAGTCTGCTGAAGAGCATACGAAAGCTTACATTCTGAATAAAACTTAGTTGGTCTTAAAGGTGCCACTTGTCTACTGCTTTGTTCTGTTGCTTCAGACCAACATGGCTGCCTACTGGGATCTACCTTGGGTGGGTGGCACTGACAGAACAGCTCTGAGAGAACTGTGACTGGCCCAAGCTCACTCAGAAGGCTGCATGTGGAGGAGTGGGACTCAATCTCTGTTCTCCAGATTAGAGTCTACCGCTCTTAACCGCGACACCATACTGGCTGTCATCTCCACTGTCTGTTCCTCAGCCACAAGCACCTGACCTTTCTTCAGTGAATTTGGGAATTACTCCTATGCAGAATGTTGGAGGAAGAATCCAATGCATGGTTATAGGTTGGGAGAGACTTGTCTTAGCAGTAGTATGTGCGAAAAGGATCTTGGGGTCTTAGTGGATCATACGGTGAACATGAGACAAAAGTGTGATGCGGTGGCTAAAAAGGCAAATGCAATTTTGGGCTGTATCAACAGAAGTATAGTGTCCAGATCACATGATGTGATGGTATCGCTTTACTCTGCTCTGCTAAGACCTCACCTGGAGTATTGTGTTCAGTTTTGGGCACCACATTTTAAGAAGGATATAGACAAGCTGGAAGGGGTCCATAGGAGGGCGACAAAGATGGTGAGGGGCCTGGAGACCAAGTCCTATGAGGAAAGGTTGAAGGAGCTGGGGATGTTTAGCCTGGAGAGAGGCAGCTGAGAGGTGATATGATCACCATCTTCAAGTATTTGAAGGGCTGTCATATAAAAGATGGTGTGGAATTGTTTTCTGTGGCCCCAGAAGGCAGGACCATAACCAATGGGTTGAAATTCAATCAAAAGAGTTTCCGGCTCAACATTGGGAAGAACTTCCTGACAGTTAGAGTGGTTCCTCAGTGGAACAGGCTTCCTCAGGAAGTGGTGGGCTCTTCTTCCTTGGGGGTTTTTAAGCAGAGACTAAATGGCCATCTGACAGCAATGAAGATCCTGTGAATTTTGGGGGGAGGTGTTTGTGAGTTCCCTGCATTGACCAGGGGGTTGGACTAGATTACCCTGGAAGTCCCTTCCATCTCTATGATTCTATGATTTAAGAAGCAAATAAAACAAAATGAAACATTTCCATAACACTAGCCTCATTTCCTCAAGAGGTTTACAAGATTACGCATGGGATAGAGAAGGCAGAGAAAGAAGTCCTTTCTTACAGTACAAGAATTCGTGGATGCGCAATGAAATTGCTAAGCAGTTGGGTTAGAATGGAGAAAAGGACGTGCTTCTTCACCCAAAGGGTAATTAACACATGGAATTCACAGCTACAGGAGGTGGCGGCGGCTGCAAGCATAGACAGCTTCAAGAGGGGATTGGATAAACCTATGGAGCAGAGGTCCATCAGTGGCTATTAGCCACAATGTTTAGAGGGAACACACTGCCTGGGGCAGTGTTGCTTATTATTCTTGGTGCTTGGGATCAATAGTTGGAAGACTTCTGAAGTTCAGTCCAAGTTGAGTGTCCAAGTTGAGCTTCAAGAGAGGATTCGATAAACATATGGAACAGAGGTCCATCAGTGGCTATTTGCCACAGGATATAGATGGAGCTCTCTGTCTGGGGCAAGTGATGTTATGTATTCTTGGTGCTTGGGGGGGGGGGGGCAAGAGTGGGAGGGGCTTCCAGTGATGGACTTCTTGATGGCACCTGTTGGGTTTTTTTTTTTTTTGCCACGGTTTGACAGAGTGTTGGACTGGATGGCCATTACCCGGTTCAACATTGCTTCTTTTAGGTTCTTAAGATGGTTCCATGCATTCCACCATTGGCATCAGATTTTACCCAAAGCTGAAGTCAATTGGGGGAGTTAGTCTTCAGATGGAACATCTAAAGAACTTCCAGAGAAGCCCACAGAGTATACTAAGACCAGAGCAATTTCTCAGGGGGAGAGGAGTTTACACATCTCTAAGTTAACAACGATACCCAAAGGTCAAGTTCTCTGATCATCAGAACTTGAATCCACTCTTCTATCATCCCCATATTGTGTAGAGTTTGTTGAGTGCGTGAGATCGCAACAATAAGTTGTTCCATGGCTGAGGCACTCAGTGTTATTTTTGCTTTTTGAGAGCCGACTGGACATGACAAAACTCTATAAGAGCTGCTAAAAAACACGGGATGACCTGCTAGTGGAGTGTTGACAAAGACAACCTGGAAGGTTCTTGTCACAAAACAAGTCAATACGCACCTCAGGACAGTGTAAGTGGCAATATTTAGCTCTGTTGGAAGCAGGTGTTTGAAAACTCTCAGAAAATTGAATTCCTGCCTGCTGCCACTTGACTCTCCAGAGGATGTAAGTCTTGGTGTTACGAGTCATCATGTGTCAGACCAAATGGTTTTAGCCAAGGACTGCATCAACAACTCTATAGACCGAATATCAGGCCTATCCAGCTCTGCGGCTTGAAACAGCTCAATAGGAGATGTGGCATATATACCTTACAAGCAGTGTACCCTCTAAGCCAGGGGTGTCAAACATGCAGTTAGGGGGCCAGATCAGGCCCCAGGAGGGCTCCTATCAGGCCCCCAAGCAACTGGCTGTCATCTGCTTCCTTTCCCCTATATCTTGCTTCCTTCTGCATAACAGCTTGCTTTGCAAGGCTTGCTCAATTGCACAGGAGCTACAGAGCAAAGCCTCCATTTTCTCCATTGGCTGAGGCTCCTCCCTTGGGGAAGAAGGGGGGGAATAGCTTGCTTTGCCAGGCTCTCTCAATTGCACAGCAGAGCTACTGAGCCAAGCCTCTCTTCCTTCTATTGGCTGAGGCTCCTCCCTCTCCTAGCACCCTGGAGAAGGAAGGAAAGAACCAGAGCTTCCTTTGTCCAGTTCTCTGGATCCCATGGGAGAGATACCAAGAAAGCACCTTTAAGATGAATGAGAGCTAACATTTTAAGCATGTTTTAAGGTATATATGTGTGTGTGTGTCCTTTAGACTTGAAACTCAACATTAACAAAACTAAGATCATGGCATCTGGCCCCATCATACCTTGGCAAATAGATGGAAAAATCATGGAAGTAGTGACAGACTTCACATTTCTGGGATCCAAGATCACTGCAAATGGTGACTGTAGCCATGAAATTAAAAGATGTTTGCTCCTTGGGAGGACAGCTATAGCAAACCTGGGCAGTATAATAAAAAGTAGAGACATTACCCTGCCTACAAAAGTCCGTATAGTCCAAGCAATGGTATTCCCAGTAGTAATGTATGGCTGTGAGAGCTGGACCATAAGGAAGGCGGAGCGAAGAAGAATAGATGGTTTTGTGATGTGGTGCTGGAGAAGAATCTTGAGAGTCCTTTGGACTGCAAGAAGATTCAATCAGTCAGTCCTAAGGGAAATCAACCCAGACTGTTCCCTGGAAGGTCAGATGCTGAAGCTGAAGCTCAAATACTTTGGCCACCAAATGAGAAGGGAGCACTCCCTGAAGAAGAACCTGATGCTGGGAAAGATAGAAGGCAAAAGAAGGGGATGGCAAAAGATGAGATGGCTGGACAGCGTTACTGATGTAACAAACACAAATTTGAGCAGACTTCAGAGGATGGTGGAAGACAGGAGGACCTGGCGTGACTTTGTCCATGGGGTCGCAAAGAGTCAGACTCGACTGTGTGACTGAACAACAAAAGTGTCCTTTATAAAATGTATATCTCTGTTACCCAATCTTAAATAGGTACACACATGATCCGGCCTGACATGGCTTGGCCCAACTTGACATGGCCCGGCCCAACAATGTCTCATTTATGTCAAATCCGGCTCCCATGAGTTTGACACCCCAGCTCTAAGCTGAGTTAGCATGAGCTAGCTCACAGATTTTTAGCCTCCAGCTAACACCTTTTTGTCTTAGCTCGGGAATAATGGCCCCAGAGCACACTAATATATGCTGCTGATCACAGCTTTATGCTAGTAGCTCACGACTTTAATGCCAGTAGCACACAAAGTAGAATTTTTGCTCACAAGACTCTGAAGCCTTTAGGGAACATTGCTTGCGTTGGGGAGGGATGATGGCTCAGTGGTTGAGCATCTGCTTTAAGCAGAAGGTCCCAGGTTCAATCCTGGCATCTCCAACTAATGCTCCCTCTAAGCCAGGGTTTCCCAAACTTTTCTTTCCCGTGGCCTGGTTATTTTCACACTTTTCCTTCGTGGCCCACTAAAATTTGAGTTTGGAGTCAGGAGACTTTGGGGGTGGAGCCGGGAGACAGAAATTATGTCATTTCCTGTGATGTCAAGGATCAAGTGAAGAAGGAGGAGGAAAAGATTGGATTTATACCCCACCCTTCACTACCTAAAGGAGTCTCAGAGTGGCTTACAATTTCCTTCCCCTTCCCCTTCACATCTCCTCCATATCTCCCTTTCCCTCCAATCTCCTCCTCCACATGAACCTGCTGGAGTTTGGTGTAGTGGTTAAGTGCACAGACTCTTATCTGGGAGAACCGGTTTCATTCCCCACTCCTCCACTTGCAGCTGCTGGAATGGCCTTGGGTTAGCCATAGCTCTGGCAGAGGTTGTCCTTAAAAGGGCAGCTGCTGTGAGAGCCCTCTTGGCCCCACCCACCTCACAGGGTGTCTGTTGTGAGGGAGGAAAGCAAAGGGAATTTTAAGCCGCTCTGAGATTCAATATCAATATCATCATCTTCTTCTTCTTCCTGTCTATGCTTGTAGCTGTGTAAGCTTGTCACTTCCTGTGTAAGAACATAAGGGAAGCCATATTGGATCAAGCCAACGGCCCTTCCAGAACGACACTCTCTGCCACACAGTGGCCAAAAGCCAGGTGCCATCAGGAGGTCCACCAGCAGAGCCAGAACTCCAGAAGCCCTCCCACTGTGCCCCCACCCCCCAAGCACCAAGGATATGGAGCATCACTGCCCCAGCCAGAGTGTACCATCTATACCCCCCAGTTCCTCCCTAAGGGAGGAGCTTTGCTCTGTTGCTCCTGTGCGATTGAGCAAGCCTGGCAAAGCAAGTTGTAATGCAGAAGGAAGGACGAGAGGAAGAAGGAAGCAGACAACAGTGAGTTGCTCATGGGCCTGATAGGAGCCCTCTAGGGGCATGATTCAGCCCCTGGACTGCATGTTTGACACCCCTGCCTTCAGGAGTCTCAAAGCAGTTTAAAATTGTCTTTCCCTTCCTCTCCCCACAACAGACACCTTGGGTGTCTTTGTCTTTGCCTTATTGTAAAGATGGTACACTCTGGTACACAGCCAGAGTGTACCATCTATACCTTGATGTACCTCTGCTCCATATGTTTAGACTTAAGGGAAAGAATTACAAAGCATGTATTGAGAGATGATAGATGACTGTTTTTGTCGATTTTTCATTGAAGCCAGGCAGTGAGGTAGCAGCACATTCGTTGAAGTGTTTATTACACTTTGTACATGTGCAGACAAGTAATGCAGCGAATGGGCTCAAAATTCCTGTAAGCCATCGGCTCCCTGCTTACAATGGGCGACCAGAACGTGAGCTGAACAAGCAGGTGTTTGGGCATCCTGCCTTGAAACCAGTCAGAAGATGTGCTAAGAGCAGGGGTGTCAAACTCATTTGTTATGAGGGCCAGAGCTGACATAAACAAGACCTCGCCAGGCCGGACCACCTGTGTCATAGAATGCAATGCCAGGTAGCAGAGATATAAACTTTATAAAGGACACTAATACAGAGATTTTTTATAAAAACTTAACATAAAACATGCTTAAAACATTAGCACTTGTTGGTCTTAAAGGGGCTTTCTTTGAATCTCTCCTGTGTAATCCAGGCTCTCTCAATTGCACAGCGGAGCTACTGAGCCAAGCCTCTCTCCCTTCTATTGGCTGAGACTCCTCCCCCTCCTCGTCCCCAAAGGAAAGACCCAAAGCTTCTTTTGAAGCAAGCTATTCCTCCTCCTCCTTCCTTCCTAAGGGAGGAGCCTCAGCCAATGGAGAAAATAGAGTTTTTGCTCTGAAGCTCCTGTGCAATGGAGCAAGCCTTGCAAAGCAAGCTGTGATGTAGAAGGAAGCAAGAGAGAGGGAGAAGGAAGCAGATGACAGCCAGTTGCTCAAGGGCCTGATAGGAGCCCTCCGGGGGCCTGATTCTGCCCCCAGGCCACATGTTTGACACCCCTGTGCTAGAGACTTCATACCCCTTGCATTTGTTTTTTTTTCCTTAGCCAAAGAGAAAAAGCGGATTCATCCCATGTTTCTGGCTTTCTCTTTCTTTTAATCTATCTTGTCAGTGCTAAGTCGTGGGAGTACATTATTTGTCTTGTGCGGTCTTTTAAACAAATCACCGTCAGGACGATTCTCCTCCGTGTGAGAACAATTAGCCACCTCGCTTTTTCAATGGGAAGGGAGGTGTTGAGGAAGGCCGCCTGATAAGAGGCAGATACCAAACTCGCTAAACAATTCCTTTATGAGTAGGAGGACAGAATGGGAGAGGCGCTCAGGTGAAATCACAGATATTTTTAGCATCGTGAACTTTATGGCTCCAGAGGAAGGAAATGAATGTCTGGGTTGCAGTTGGCAGCGAAATAGAAGTCAATTGTTGGTCTTCCTTAAAATAGGACCTTTTTTTGTGTTCTACAGATGTAAGATATGTTGAATCACACAGGTTTATTCTTCCTCCTCTCTAAACAGTGTGAGATGTAGGTTGGTTTTCACAAGTTTCTTTGGAGAATGAAGCATGGGGGGGAACTTCCTCCGTCTCTGTAGGACTGTAGGTGCTTACGGAAAGGTTCAACAACTGCTGTGAGATTTGCGACAAGCCCTAACTATTGAGCCGGAATCATATCTGACTTCTTCGGAAGGAAGAAATTTTAGAAGGCCATTTGCTCTAAGCTAGATGCTCTGCCCCTCCATCTGCAGTTACGCAAGGCAGGTACAAGAAAATCCCCTATTCTGAACGGCTATGCTCAAGACCTCTAAGTGAGGTAGAATCTCTAGAGCATATGTTTTTAGGTTGCCCATATTATAGGGAGGCTCGTTTTAGAATTATTACTCCATTCGTCGATAGGACACCTGGTTATATTAATACAAACGAAGCAAAACTTAATTGGTTCCTGTCAGATAAGAATGCAGATATTACGCATTCAGTTGCTGAGTTTTGTGCATTAATTCTTAGACTACGGGAATTGCATTTTAAAAGTTCTTAAATTTTGATCTCTATTTTAGTATACTATGTCTGCTTTTATTTTTTTCATATTATGTTTATACTGTATTCTGGTCGTGAGACTGTAATAAACTATGAATGTTGGTCCTACAGACTGTTTCCTTTTTGGGGAGGCGATGTATTTCTTCTTCTTCTGGAATTTCCCAACTCAGACTTGACAAATATACCAGACAAGATATGGGGCATGGCATAACGAATAATGCAATCTTCAGCAGCTTTACTCAAGGACAAGTCCATTCATTTCTGTTCTGCACATGACTGCTCTTTCAATCGCCAATTCTCTTTGGTTTCAGTTCCAGAGATTCAAAGGACAGAGTCTGGGAGTTATAGATTGCATCAGGGCATAAGAACATAAGAGAAGCCATGTTGGATCAGGCCAATGGCCCATCCAGTCCAACACTCTGTATCACACAGTGGCCTATATATATATATATATATATATATATATATATATATACATATGCACACACACACACACTGTGGCTAATAGCCACTGATGGATGTCTGCTCCATATTTTTATCCAATCCCCTCTTGAAGCTGGCTATGCTTGTAGCCGCCACCACCTCTTGTGGCAGTGAATTCCTCATGTTGATCACCCTTTGGGTGAAGAAGTACTTCCTTTTATCCGTTTTAACCTGACTGCTCAGCAATTTCATTGAATGCCCATGAGTTCTCGTATTGTGAGAAAGGGAGAAAAGTACTTCTTTCTCTACCTTCTCCACCCCATGCATAATCTTGTAAACCTCTATCATGTCACCCCGCAGTCGACATTTCTCCAAGCTAAAGAGCCCCAAGCATTTTAACCTTTTTTCATAGGCACTCCCGATGTAGCCAATCCTCCAAGGGCTTACAAAAAAGAGCCTTGTAAGCTCTTGAAGGATTGGCTACATCAGGGGTGTGTGACCTAATATGCAAAGGAGCTCCTGTTAGAATTCCACCCCTGAGTGGGGGCATAAGCGAAGGGGGGCTGTAGGAACATCCCATGACATCATCACGCTCATGCAGTTTTTGTACTTCTCCAAGTAGAGAAAACACCTTCATGGAACTTGGATCTCGCAACAAAAGTCAACAAGTAAAAGTGCTTAGGAAGTAAAGCAAAGATCTTGGGGGGAAACTGAAAATTTTTTTTAGAAAAAACAACCACCAATTTAAGGTTGTCAACTCTAGGTTGAGAAATTTCTGGAGATCTGGGGGTGGCTTGGAGATGGTAGGGTTTGAAGAGGGGAGGTAGAATGCCGGAGAGCTCACCCTTAAAAGCAGTCATTTTCTACATGTGAACTGATCTCTGTAGAATTGGAAGGGATCTCCAGGGTCATCTAGTCCAACCCCCTGCACACTGCAGGGGGATCAGCTGTAGTCTGGGAATCAGTTGTAGTTCCTGGAGATATCCTGGCCCCACCTGGAGAATGGCAACCCAAGGTTGCATCCAGATTAAATTTTCAGCTCAGAAAGGGGAAATGTAATTTTTCACCAACTCCCCCTTCCTGTTGCATACCCCTGAGCTGCTCCTTATGAAATTTTTGAAAGTGTCCTCTTCCCCAGGAGTAGCATTTGCCGGGGGGAGATCAATGTGTTGCCATGGAAGGGGGTAGGGTTGCCAAGTCCTCCACAAAGTGCATGGGGCATGATGCTGTCACTCATTGTGCCGGCGATGTTCTAGCAATTTGGGAGGGAAAACCCTATGTTACCATAGAGCTATGGTACCATAACTATGCTACTCGGAAGTGACATCATCGCACTAGCGATGTCGCATGCTGGCCACTCTAGGAGTGACCGGGAAAACTCTATGGTCTTTCCAGAAGCTCTAGCAATTTGGGAGGGCATCTGGAATTGCTAGAGCGTCTGGAAAAACCAAAGAGGTTCCTGGACGCCTGGATAAACCATAGAGTTTCCCAGATGCTCCTAGAGTGGCCGGCGTGCGACTTCGCTGGCATGATGACATCACTTCTGAGTGATGTCATCACACTGGCAGCGTTGGGGGAGGATCCCCCCACCCGCCCAATATGGGTGGGTGGGTTGGGAACCTCCAGTATGGGAGAACTTCCGCCCGACCTGGGAACTTGGCAGCCCTAGGAGGAGGAGAGACAGGAAACTTTGGCTCTGCTGCCAAGAGTACCTTCTATTACTGGGAAACTGAAACCGATTTCCCTCTAGCATTGCTCTGCTTCCAGGCTTCTGTTTCCCTCCAGTGCAAACAATCGATTTCCCACAAGTTGCTCCGTGGGCACATTTTGACATGCGGTTCCTTCCGATTCCCCACGTAGCATCACAAAACCATGCAGGGAACTAGAGGGGCCCCCGCATCAAAATGCACTAGCAGAGCAACTGGTGGGAAACTGATCACTTGCACTGAGGGAAACAGAAGCCTGGGATTGGAGCAATGCTAGTGAGAAATCGGTCTGAGTCTGGATCCAATCCAGTGTTCGCTCTAAGCTGAATTAGCGTGAGCTAGCTCATAGTGTTTAAGCCTCTGACTCACATGTTTTTGTCTTAGCTCAGGAAGGATGGTCCCAGAGCTAACTAGTTGTTTTTTGCGACCCCGGAAGGTAGAGCCAGAACCAAACGGGTTGAAATTAAATCCAAAGAGTTTCTGGCTCAACATTAGGAAGAACTTCCTGACCGTTAGAGCGTTTTCTCAGTGGAACAGGCTTCCTTGGGAGGTGGTGGGCTCTCCTTCCTTGGAGGTTTTTCAACAGAGGCTAGATGGCCATCTGACAGCGATGAAGATCCTGTGAATTCGGGGTAGGTATTTGTGGGTTTCCTGCATTGTGCAGGGGGTTCGACTAGATGAGGTCCCTTCCAACTATGATTCTGTGATCCTAGTTTATGCAGGGGCTCGCAACTTTAATGCAAGCAGCTCACAAAGTCACATTTTTGCTCATGACTCCACAGCTTAGAGGGAGCATTGTTTTTAGCATCAAATGTAACTTTTGAAACTCAGTCCACAAAAGCACAGAGCAGAATATGGGTCAACAAACATATCCCATGGAATGCTGCATTGTGGGAATTGGCTTTCAAAAGTTTAAATTCATAATCTTCTATTTAAAAAAAAAAAACAATATTGCCACATGCAGATGCTGTTGCATTTAGGGTTTGTGAGACAAACAGATCTGATGTTCAAGCAAGATTTTTAAAAAGGAACTTGTTCTAGCAAATTTCTATTCCTAAAGCAAGGTCACCACTAAGAACATTTTAAAACATTTTTAAAAGAAATCCCTGACAGTTAAATTTCAAAAACAACATCTGGAAATGGTTTAAATTCATATTTAAATGCTGAACACCTTGCCAAACGCTGCAAACAGTGTTCCCTCTAAGCTGACTTAGCATGAACTAGCTCACAGATTTTTAGCCTTCAGCTCACACATCTTTGTCTTAGCTAAGGAAGGATGGCCCCAGAGCACACTAATGTATGTAGCAGCTCACAACTTTCATGCCGGTAGCTCACAGAGTAGAATTTTTGTTCACAAGACTCTACAGCTTAGAGGGAACATTGGAACTCAGAGCCAATTTGGTGTCATGGTTAAGTGCGCAGACTTATCTGGGAGAACCAGGTTTGATTCCTCACTCCTCCACTTGCAACTGCTGGAATGGCCTTGGGTAGGGTTGCCAAGCCCAATTCAAGAAATATCTGGGGACTTCGGGGGTGGAGCCAGGAGACTTTGGGGGAGGAGCCAGGAGACTTTGGTGGTGGAGCCATAAGCAAAGTTGTGACAAGTGTTAGGGAAACTGCTCTCAAAATGAGATTGGGGAATTAGATTGAGAGACAGCTGGCCCTAAAAAGGAATCTTTGTTATCTGTGTATACGAGGCTCAACCGTTCAGATGGTCAATGCTCAATAAAGGACTCTAATTTAATGAAAACCAATTGTAATTTATTTAGAATAATATTTCTTTCATACAAGGTAAAAATACAAAACACTCACACATTCATACAGGTCTAGGAAAAATAGATAGATTGATAGGGACACATATCAGGGTAGACATACAGGGCGATATTTACCATCGTAGTTCCTCCAGGAAGGTTCCAATGGCGACATGAGAGGACAGGGGAAATGGACCCAAAACTGTGGCCAGAATTGGGGATGGATCTAGACAGCGGAAGGTGGGTTGCTGAATAGAAGCACACATGAGTGGAGTTGGGTCAGAGGTTAAATAGACTCTCTTAGACCCCTTAGGTGCTGGGAGGTCTCGGGGAGGAGCAGGGGGAGGCTCTATGATGACCAAGGAGGCTGGACATCCCTTGCTGACACCTAATTGGATGCCAGTTTTGACCAATGAACTTCACCTTAGTCTGGTGAAGCTGGAAATTTCCAAGCTGCAATGCTGCCTGGGGCGGCTCCAAGGTATTAGACTGGGGTGAGAATGGGAATGGCTGGATACTTAAGTTTAAATGGGATTAACTAGGAGGGTGACAATAGGTAATCAAATGCTGGCCTAGGTACCACCCGGGTTAGACAAAAGACTTGATGAAGACAGGAGATGTCCTTCCTCTTTCTCATCTTCTGCTGGGCAAGGTTTATTGTTCTGGTATTGCTGAGCAATTAGGATCAACAGTTGAGCTATTAATCCATTCATAAAACAGATGGGTTGCTTGCAGGCTCAGGGTGTGTACGTGTGACTTTCCCACTAAGAAGGAATGAGTCTAGCCTGGCAGGGTATGCTTGGATCAGGAAAGCAAGATGGATTCTGCTGTTGTTAGCTTTAGGTCCATGGAGCCAGGCTGGAAACATGGTGGCCTGGCTTCTTCCACTGCAGTGGCCAAGACTGGGCACACAAGGAGCAGCTGGAGCATGTCTGTAGTTCTGGCTAACACTCTTCAGAGATGTAGAATGCAAAGCTGCCACATTAGCCTTACAAACTGTAAGCAAAGTCCACTTCTTAGAGCAGATGTGTGAGAGTCAAATCTCCAGGCACCCTGGCAACCACACTGGCGATCATGATGTTCACATGTATGAAAAGTAGGGGGCTTTTCCTCACACAAGAACACCTGAACGCCAAAGGGAGTTCTGGCCATCACATTTAAAGGAACCGCACACCTTTTAAACGCCTTCCCTACATTAGAAATAATGAAGGATAGGGGCAACTTCTTTTGGGGCTCATAGAATTGGACCCCCTAGTCCAATCTTTTTGAAACTTGGAGAGCATCTTGAGGAGAGTCATCAGATCCTATGCTGAACACTTGGTGCCTCTACCTTAAAAAACAGCCCCTCCAGAGCCTCAGATAACCCCAGATCAATTCTCCATTATACCCTATGGGAATCTATCTCCATTGGGAATAATGAAGTGCCCAGCAGACATTTCCCTCCCCACCCCCGTTTGAAAAGATTGAAACCTTTTTGGGAAGTGTAAGAATGTGAAGTGCTGGATCAGTTAGAAGTGCCTTGTCATGTTTTGAAGCTCGTAGAAGCATCAGCAAAACGTGGACTGAGTACTGCCGCGTCACATTCATCTCCTGTGCCTGGCTGTACAGAGGACAAGATTTACGGAGCGTGGCTCTCCGCGGAAGATTTTTTGAAGTACAATTGGAATACGTAAGGAGCAGCTCTCCGTGTTTGAAGACTCTACCTTGAATCCCTGTCTGCACCCCGTGATTTATACTACTCGGACATTAATTTGTTCTTAGAAGACTGCGGGTGTGGACTTTTGTTCCTTAATATCTTCTATAACGTTTTGATTAATTCAATGAAAGGTTAAAATGCTTGGGGCTCTTTAGCTTGGAGAAACGTTGACTGTGGGGTGACATGATAGAGGTTTACAAGGTTATGCACGGGATGGAGAAAGTAAGAAAGAAGTACTTTTTTCCCTTTCTCACAATACAATAACTCGTGGGCATTCAATGAAATTGCTGAGCAGTCAGGTTAGAATGGATAAAAGGAAGTACTTCTTCACCCAAAGGGTGATTAACATGTGGAATTCACTGCCACAGGAGGTGGTGGCGGCTACAAGCATAGCCAGTTTCAAGAGGCGATTGGATAAACTTAGGGAGCGGAGGTCCATCAGTGGCTATTAGCCACAGCTTATTGTTGGAACTCTCTGTCTGGGGCAGTGATGCTCTGTATTCTTAGTGCTTGGTGGGGGGGGGCACAGTGCGAGGGCTTCTAGTTCCAGTGATGGACCTCCTGATGGCGCTTGGGTTTTTTTGGCCACTGTGTGACACAGAGTGTTGGACTGGATGGGCCATTGGCCTGATCCAACATGGCTCCTCTTATCTTCTTATGGTCATACCTTTGTTATCTGTAGATTTGCTTTTAGAGCATTCTTCCCTGCTACCTCCATCTGCTTGACAAAACAGACGCCGCCTCTCTTTTTCCCTCCTGTGCCTCCCCTCAGCCGCCGTTACTCCTCACAGTCAATGAGAGACGTTAGTTATCAAAGCTGAAAACCTTCATCCAATCAAAGCGGCGAAAGGAAACATCAAAACCTCGCTGGAATATATCAAAACGCATCCTGCCATTGGCACATCACCATGTCTCCTACTGGGGAGATCTATATTTATGCATGTTCCTTGTTTGTTTCCTTAGAAATCTATATATTATATCCATATCTGTCAGGCTGACAAATGTTTTAGCCGATATGCCCAAGGAATAAAAAATTACAGGGGGAATCGGAACGGTCGGGGTATTGAAATGCGCAGCGAGCCGCGCATTAACCAGCTCTGTTTAATGCCAAATTGGAGCTTTAAGTGGAATGCAGGAATCCACTGAAAAAGGTACAGTGCATTAGCCGCGGCAGATAAAAGGATCATATTTCAGACCTCCCTTCCTGAACCAGGAGCAGTTTTCATCTGTAGTCACTTCATGTCAGAATCAACTGGGATTCGAGTCGAAGGAGATTCACACATGTCAACACCAATGAAATTGCTTTATACTGAAACAGACCCTTGGTCTATCAGGGTCAGTTCCAGGCCTCATTTTGGGCACGAGCTTGCAGGAGTGGAGCACTGGAACCTCTAAATCAGGGGTGTCGAACTTATTTGTTATGAGGGCCGGATCTGACAAAAATGAGACCTTGTTGGGCCAGGCCATGTCAGGTTGGGCCGAGCCATGTTGGGCTGGGCCATGTGTGTACCTATTTAAGATTAGGAAGCAGAGATATAAATTTCATAGAGAACACAAACACAAATATAGTTATCAAAGATTTCAGGTTTTCACGGCTGGTAACATCATTAGGGTTTGTAGAATCTTTCAGGCTCAAGTGCCGTGTTCTACTGGAGAAAGTCTGGAAGGAAAACTTTCTCCAGTAGAACACGTCACTTGAGCCCGAAAGATTCTACAAACCCTAACAAATATAGTTTTTAAAAAACTTAAAACATGCTTAAAACGTTAGCATTCATTCGTCTTAAAGATGCTTTCTTTGTATTTCTCCCATAGGATCCAGGGAACTGGGCAAAGGAAGCTCCGGCTCTTTCCTTCTTTCCCTGGGAGACTGGGCGGGGGGGGGGGGATGGGGAGTCTCAGCCAATAGAAAGAAGAGAGGCTTGGCTCAGTAGCTCTGCTGTGCAATTGAGAGAGAATGGAATAAAACCCAAGAGAGGTCACTATAATGGATAACACAACAAAAACTGCAAGCTAGTGACCAATTTACTAAGAAGTATATAGAAATCAGTCCAAATGTCCAAAACATGTACATTCAAGTCCCAAAGTAGTGTGGTGACAAGCCAATTGATTAAGTACTCGTTTCTTTCCAGTCTTCATCAGACCTGGGACCAATATTGATTCAATTATATAGATTTTTAACACAATTTTCAAAAAAGAGGGACGCGGAGCGTCTCCAGCTGCAATTTCACCTCGGCTACAGCTCAGTACGTTGCTTCTTGTGCAAATTGGTCACCAGCTTGCATTTTTTGTTGGGCAATTGAGAGAGCCCGGCAACGCAAGCTATTCCTCTCCCCAAGGGAGGAGCCTCAGCCAATGGAGAAAATAGAGGCTTTGCTCTGTAGCTCCTGTGCAATTGAGCAAGCCTTACAAAGCAAGCTGTGATGCAGAAGGAAGCAAGAGAGGGAGAAGGAAGCAGATGACAGCCAGTTGCTTGGGAGCCTGATAGGAGCCCTCCGGGGGCCTGATTTGTTTCCTTAAAAATCTATATATTATATCCATATCTGTCAGATATCTGTCAAGTCCCCCGAACTGCATGGTTGACACTCCTGCTCTAAATTGTATTGTATTATTTCTTTCTTACCACCACCACCCCCACCTCAAATACTTGCGTCTGGGCTCCATTGTTCAACCGTCCTGTGATAACTTTGCTGAACTCTTAAGATTTGACAGACTTTCTAATATTTCCCCCCACAACTTTTGGCAAATCTGTGAATTTATGACCTCCAAAATGCCCTATCATCAGGGCTTTTTTTTGTTGCAGGAACTCCTTTGCATATTAGGCCACACACAACCCTGATGCAGCCAATCCTCCTGGAGCTTACAGCAGGCCCTGTACGAAGAGCCCTGTAAGGAATTCTAGCAGGTTCTCCTTTGCCTATTAGGCCACACACCCCTGATGGAGCCAATCCTCCTGGAGCTTACAGTAGGCCCTGTACGAAGAGCCCTGTAAGGAATTCTAGCAGGACCTCCTTTGCCTGTTAGGCCACACACCCCTGATGTAGCAATCCTCCTGGAGCTTACAGGAGGCCCTGTACGAAAAGCCCTGTAAACTCTTGGAGGATTAGGAATGCCAAATCCAATTCAAGAAATATCTGGGGACTTTGGGGGTGGAGCCAGGAGACATTGGGGGTGGAGCCAGGAGACATTGGGGTGGAGCCAGGAACAAGGGTGTGACAAGCATAATTGAACTCCCACGGAGTTCTGGCCATCACATTTAAAGGGACAGCACACCTTTTTAAATGCCTTTCTTCCATAGGAAATAATGAAGGATGGGGCACCATCTTTTGGGGCTCATAGAATTGGACCCCCTGGTCCAATTGTTTTGAAACTTGAAGGGGATTTTGGGGAGAGGCACTAGATGCTATACTAAAGATTTGGTGCCTCTACCTCAAAACATAGCCCTCCCAGAGCCCCCAATACCCGCAGATCAATTCCCCATTATTCCCTATGGGAATCGTTCTCCATAGGGAATAACAGAGTGCCCAGTAGACATTTCCCCCACTTTCTAAAGCGGGGGGGGGCTCCAAACCAGGGAATCCCCTGCCCCCTCCCTCTCTCTCACACACAAATACTTACTGGGTCTTGTTCCTGCAGAACTTTACTTGCTTTGAAAACTGAAAGCAAAAGAAAGGGAGGGGCCGTTCTCCTACGAAACTGTTACTGACCCTTTCCCATGAAGCCCTTCCTGTTTCCTGCTTCCTGCTCAGCCTTAAAGGCACATATTTTAAAAATGGACCTGCAGGAGCTCTAAAACTACATGGTGATTGTGGGGGGCGGGGCTTCCCCCGCCGGCCAGCTGACTGGGGGCGGGGAGAAGCCTGTAAAAATGGGGGATCCCCCACTGGGACCTGGGGATTAGAAAGCCTATGGAGGATTGGCTACATCAGGGGGGCATGGCCTAATAGGCAAAGGAGTTCCTGCTACAAAAAAAGTCCTGAGTGTCCACTATATAACTGCTGTGGCCCAAGCTAGCATGTTCTCAGGACCTAAGCAGGTTCAGCTCCGGTTACTTGGATGAGAAACCACCAAGGAAGCCCAGGGTTGCTACGCGGAGGCAAGCAATGGCCAAGCACCTCTGAATGTCTCTTGCCTTGAAATACCTACAGCAGGGATGGCCAATGGTAGCTCTCCAGATGTTTTTTGCCTACATCTCCCATCAGCCCCAGCCAGCATGGCCAATGGCTGGGGCTGATGGGAGTTGTAGGCAGAAAAAACATCTGGAGAGCTACTGTTGGCCACCCCTGACCTACAGGGTGCATCATAACAAATCAGCTGTGACTCAGAGGCACTTCCCACCCGTTGAAACGGTAAGGGCTCTGAGAGCTCCGTTCCTAGGACTCCAGTGCTTCTTCTGGTGGTCCCAACCAGGGGTGGAATTCTAGCAGGAGCTCCTTTGCATATTAGGCCACACACCCCTGATATAGCCAATCCTCCAAGCGATTACAAAAAAGAGCATTGTAAGCTCTTGGAGGATTGGCTGCATCAGGGTTGTGTGGCCTAATATGCAAAGGAGCTCCTGCTAGAATTCCACCCCTGGCCCCAACATCGTCATGTTGATGCTTCAGAAAGCCAATAGAATCATAGACTTGGAAGGGACCTCCAGGATCTTCTAGTCCAACCCCCTGAGCAATGCAGGGAACTCACAAACACTTCCCACAGGATCTTCATTGCTGTTTAAAAACCTCCAAGGAAGGAGAGCCCACCACCTCCCGAGGAAGCCTGTTCCACTGAAGAATCTCTCGATCTCTCAGGAAGATATGGTCAGATAGATATGGTCAGTGGGGCTAGCTCAGTTTGTTGATTTCATCAGAAGACCGATACTGTCAGAATCCACCCAGATGAAGATGCTACTAAGGTTGCCATCTCTGGGTTAAAGAAACACCGGGAGATTTTTGGGAGCAGAGCTTCAGAAGGATGGTGTTTGGGGAGGAGAAAGACTTCAATGGGGTATAATGCCATACAGCCACCTCCCAAAGCAGCTATTTTCTTCAGATGGAGTGATCTCTGTCGCCTGGAGATCAGACGTAATCCCAGGAGACCTACACCCAAGGTGCTACCTTCACCACCTTGGAAGGAACCAATTATTCACTCTCAAGTGATTATATCAAAGAAAAAATCCTGAAGGTTTGGAGCCCACATCCTCTCGACTGTATTCTGGTCCTGATTTGAAGTGACTTGGTAGTCAGCCGTGGGGGAAAAAAAGTTTCTTCCCTCCTTCCTTGCTTGGGCTAACACTCCTAACATGGCCTGTCAGAGGTGTCTCCATCATGGTTGATGCTGTCAAAGGGTTGTAATAGATGCTTTCATGTCAGAAATGGAGAGCTGTGATGCTGGTGTCACATCAAGGACTTCAGTCTCCCCAGGCGATGAATCAAAATGTCAAAACGGGTGACTGGATGCAAGAGTTGGCTGTGGAGGGGAAGATGCTGTCTTGCAAGGAAAACTGCTCCGGAAGAATCTCTTGTAGTTGTAGCTCTTTGTAGTGGGAAGCATGTTTTTGCTTCACAGGAATAATAATAATAATAATAATAATAATAATAATAATAATAATAATAATAATAATAATAATAATAATAATAATAATAATAATAATAATAATAAGCCATGTTGTATCAGGCTAATGGCCCATCCAGTCCAACATTCTGTGTCACACAGTGGCCAAATATATATATATATATATATATATATATATATATATATATATATATATATACACACAAACACACACACACACACACATTCCTGTGGCAGTGAATTCCACATGTTAATCACCCTTTGGGTGAAGAAGTACTTCCTTTTATCGGTTCTAACCTGACTGCTCAGCAATTTCATTGAATGCCGCCATTTGGCCACCCTTGGTTTATACCCTCCCAGCGGGGGTCCGGAAACCCTAGAGGGAACAGGGATTAGAACTACAGGTGATCTCCAGATTACAGGAATCACTTCCGCTGGAGCAAATTGCTTTCTGGTTTCGTAGATCCGTTTGCGTTGTGCATGTGTGCTTTATAGCTGGAGGAGGAAGTTTATGCAGTATGAATGAAGGGAACATTATCTTTTATACCTTGTGTAAAGTGCTGATTGACAGTGCCATTTTAAGTGGAGGCTGAGCCCAGTGATTTCTACAGGTTTAGACTGGAGTAATTCTGCATAGGATTAACATCAGGGCTTTTTTTTTTGTAGAAGGAACTCCTTTGCATATTAGGCCACCCCCCCTGATGGAGCCAATAAGAATGTAAGAGAAGCCATGTTGGATCAGGTCAATGGCCCATCCAGTCCAACACTCTGTGTCACATAAGAACATAAGAGAAGCCATGTTGGATCAGCCCAATGGCCCATCCAGTCCAACACTCTGTGTCACATAAGAACATAAGAGAAGCCATGTTGGATCAGCCCAATGGCCCATCCAGTCCAACACTCTGTGTCACATAAGAACATAAGAGAAGCCATGTTGGATCAGCCCAATGGCCCATCCAGTCCAACACTCTGTGTCACATAAGAACAGAAGAGAAGCCATGTTGGGTCAGGTCAATGGCCCATCCAGTCCAACACTGTACACACAGTGGCCAAAATAAACACCCAGGTGCCATCAGGAGGTCCACCAGTGGGGCCAGGACACTAGAAGCCCTCCCACTGTGCCCCCCCTGCCAAGTACCAAGAATACAGAGCATGACTTGCCCCAGAGTTCCAACAATATGCTGTGGCTAACAGCCACTGATGAACCTCTGCTCCAAATGTTTATCCAATCCCCTCTTGAACCTGTCTATGCTTGTAGCCGCCACACCTCCTGTGGCAGTGAATTCCACATGTTAATCACCCTTTTATCCATTTTAACCTGACTGCTCAGCAATTTCATCGAATGCCCACGAGTTCTTGTATTGTGAGAAAGGGAGAAAAGTACTTCTTTCTCTACTTTCTCCATCCCATGCATTATCTTGTAAACCTCTATCATGTTATCCCGCAGTCGACGTTTCTCCAAGCTAAAGAGCCCCAAGCGTTTCAACCTTTCTTCATAGGGAAAGTGTTCCAACCCTTTAATCATTCTAGTTGCCCTTTTCTGGACTTTTCTCCAATGCTATAATATCCTTTTTGAGGTGCGGTGACCAGAATTGCACACAGTATTCCAAATGAGACCGCACCGTCGATTTATACAGAGGCATTAACGACAACAACAACTACTACTACAATAGCAATAACAGCAACAATAACAACAAAGAGCAACCATGATGTATGGCCATTGCGTGTGGAATGGCCAGGAGATCCTAACATTGTCTGGCAGCCAGAAATTCTAGTTCCTTTATATTATGCACCACTGGGTGGCGAGCTAGACTTGTTTTTAAGGCCTCTAAGTGGCACTGGATTTTAATCTAGCAGTTCCACTATACCACAAGCTGGCCTGGAGGAAAATTGCTGCCTGACCCTGAAGTAGCAAACAGCATTTCCCTGGGCATGTAAGAGGCACGAGAACTAAGCCCTGATGCAACCCTTTCTGTCCTCCAACTCCTGATCTGCCTGAATTCGCAGGATCTTTATTGCTGTCAGGTGGCCATCTAGCCTCTGTTGGAAAACCTCCAAGGAAGGAGAGCCCACCACCTCCCAAGGAGGAAGCCTGTTCCACTGAGGAACCGCTCTAACAGTCAGGAAGTTCTTCCTAATGTTCAGCCAGAAACTCTTCTGATTTAATTGCAACCCACTGGTTCTGGTCCTACCTTCTGGGGTCACAGAAAACAATTCCACACCATCCTCTAGATGACAGCCCTTCAAGTCCTTGAAGATGGTCTTTTTGGCAGGCTGTGATAGAGCAAACCAATTTTTGCAGCAGCTCGCAATTTTAATGCTAGTAGCTCACGACTTAAATGCTAGTAGCTCACAAAGTAGAATTTCTGCTCACAAGACTCCAAAGCTTAGAGGGAAGATTGGTCACCAGAGAGTTTCATAGAAACATAGAGCTGGAAGGGACCTCCAGGGTCATCTAGTTCATGATAGAGGTGACATGATAGAGGTTTACAAGATAATGCATGGAATGGAGAAAGTAGAGAAAGAAGTACTTTTCTCCCTTTCTCACAATACAAGAACTCGTGGGCATTCGATGAAATTGCTGAGCAGACAGGTTAAAACGGATAAAAGGAAGTACTTCTTCACCCAAAGGGTGATTAACATGTGGAATTCACTGCCACAGGAGGTGGTGGCGGCCACAAGTATAGCCACCTTCAAGAGGGGTTTAGATAAAAATATGGAGCAGAGGTCCATCAGTGGCTATTAGCCACAGTGTATGTGTGTATATAACATTTTTTGCCACTGTGTGACACAGAGTGTTGGACTTGATGGGCCGTTGGCCTGATCCAACATGGCTTCTCTTATGTTCTAACCCCTTGCACAATGCAGGAAACTCACAAATACCTCCCCCTAAATTCACAGGATCCTCATTGCTGTCAGATGGCCATCTAGCCTCTGCTTAAAAACCTCCAAGGAAGGAGAGCCCACCACCTCCTGAGGAAGCTTCATGCTGGCGTTCAGATTGTCCCCTGCAATGTGCACCACAGAAGCGATAGTTATTTTCAGGGCTTTCGTTGAGCAGGAACACACAGGAACGGAGTTCCCACTGACTTGCACTCAAGGGTCTAATATACAAATGAGTTCTGGCTGGACGTTTTCTACATAAAACCCTGTGTGAAGCAATGGTGAGGCCAGTGGGTGTGGCTTAATATGCAAATGAGTTCCTGCTGGGCTTTTTCTACAAAAAAAGCCCTGGTTGTTTTTAAAAATTCACAGTCATTTCTTTTTTAAAGTATTTTTAAAATGTTTTTTTTTTAATTAAGAGGGTACAAAAGAAGAAAGGGAAAAAAAAGGAAAGGTCCCCTGTGCAAGCACCAGTCGTTTTCAACTCTGGGGTGATGCTGCTTTCACAACGTTTTTACGGCAGACCTTTTTATGAGGTGGTTTGCCATTGCCTTCCCCAGTCATCTACACTTTCCCCCCAGCAAGCTCCTTTTACTGATCTTGGAAGGATGGAAGGCTGAGTCAACCTGGAGCCGGCTACCTGAACCAGCTCCCGCTGGAATTGAACTCAGGTCTTGAGCAGAGGGTTCCGACTGCAGTACTGCAGCTTTACCACTCTGCACCACGAGGCTCTTTTAAAAGAAAGGGAGAAGGGTATAAAAACAATAATTGGTCATCCTAATATGTAATACATATATCAAGAGTGAAACAATCAGGATTTTTCTCTTCTCAGCTCAATTATACTAATTTACCATCGTATCTATATACTTTTTTAACATAGCAAATTTTAGCAATTTAACACAATAATTTTTGCATACCATTTATAATTCTTTCTCTAAAAAGAGGATTCTGCATGTTAATCACTGGCATTGTCTTCAACCTTTTTTAATGAAATGGATAAAATACATTAATAAAGAACTGTAATTGCTCCTCTTTTCCTAACTCTTCAGTTGTTTCAGGAAGCACAAACTTATCAGTTATCAGCCTTTACCCATAATGTGCATAAGATCCATTTCTGCTGAAATTCTTTAATTGGACTTTTGTATACTAGATTTAACTTTGCCATTACGGCATATTCAACTATGTCCCTCCAACATCCTTTCCCTGGACCATCTTCTGTTTTCCCTACAGATGCAAGCTCTGCCCTTGCTGCAGGTAGCGTATATCAGAATAAATGTTGTGATTTTTTTCCCTCAGCATTGCCTGGAATCAATTCCAATAACATTGTCTCTGTGTAGTCATTTCTGATGAACATAAGACCAGCCATTGCAGTATTGTGGAACTTCTAGATTCAAATCTAGTACTGCTTCAGAAGAGGCCCAGTTTGGTGTAGTGGTTAAGTGCGCGGACTCTTATTTGGGAGAACCGGGTTTGATTCCCCATTCCTCCACTTACAGCTGCTGGAATGGCTTTGGCTTAGCCATAGCTCTCTCAGGAGTTGTCCTTAAAAGCGCAGCTGCTGTGAGAGCCCTCTCAGCCCCACCCAACTCACAGGGTGTCTGTTGTGGGGGGAGAAGATATAGGAGATTGTAAGCCGCTCTGAGTCTCTGATTCAGAGAGAAGGGTGGGGTATAAATCTGCAGTCTTCTTCTTTAGAGACCAGCAAGATTGGAGGTGGAGGCAGGGCTGGTGCGTGGGAGTAGGCAAGTAGAAGAAGTAGTAGTAGTAGAAGAAGAAGACATTGGATTTATATGCTGCCCTCCACTCAAGAGTCTCAGAGTGGCTCACAATCTCCTTTACCTCCCCCCCCCCAACAGACACCCTGTGAGGTGGGTGGGGCTGAGAGGGCTCTCACAGCAGCTGCCCTTTCAAGGACAACCTCTGCCAGAGCTATGGCTGACCCAAGGCCATGCTAGCAGCTGCAAGTGGAGGAGTGGGGAATCAAACCCGGTTCTCCCAGATAAGAGTTCACACACTTAACCACTACACCACAATGGCTCTCTAGGCAGTCGCCTAGGGTGCCACCTGGCCTAGGGGGCACCACTGGGCACCCCCTCTCCAACACATGATTCTGGCTCTTGACCACTGTCACCTTGTCCTCTCCCATCACCAAACTGCCCTCAACAAAGTCAAGCCACCCCCCCCCCACACACACACACTCTGTGCAACTTGGCCTCCCAGCTCATCCTATCCCACCACCCTCCTTTCTGGCATGGCCAGCAAGCACTTATTCTCACAATTTTTTAAATAACATCACATTTTTTTGAAAAAATTAATATTAAAAATCAGTAAATTAAAAATGTGAAAAGTTTCAAGTTTGGCGCTCTTCATTTTCCCTATATATTGTTTAATAATGGGGGGGGGGGGGTGGCGCTAGTGGGTGATTCACCTAGGGTGCCAGAAAGCCTAGCACCGGCCCTGGGCGGGGAGATAAGCTTTTGAGAGTCAAAATTCCCTTTGTGAGATACTCTTGAAAGCTCACATTTTGAATATCTTGATGGTCTCTACCAATACTCTCTCTAAGCTGTGGAGTCTTGTGAGCAAAAATTCTACTTCCTGAGCTTCTGGCATTAAGGTTATGAGCAACAGCATAAATTGGTTTGCTCTGGGGCCATTTTCCCTGAGCTAAGACAAAAAGGTGTGAGCTGGAGGCTAAAAAAGCTGTGCGCTAGCTCACACTAACTCAGCTTAGAGGGAACTCTTTAAATATTTGAAAGCTGCATCACCACAATAGCATTCGGGTAATATATTTTGCCCCATTTCAACAACTGTCAAAAGCTGTTTGTATTCTATTAGCCGCAGGCCTCATTTTGGGCAGGAGAAGAGCTCCGGAACCTCTAAATTTTATTGTGCTCTTTCTTTCTCTTCCTCTCGCCAATGCTTAGAATCACAGAGTTGAAAGGAACCTCCACGATCATCTAGTCCAACCTCCTGCACAATGCAGGAAACTCACAAATACCTTCCCCTAAATTCACAGGATCCTCATTGCTGTCAGATGGCCATCTAGCCTTTGTTTAAAAACCTCCAAGGAAGGAGAACCCACCACCTCCTGAGGAAGCCTGTCCCGCTGAGAAACCACTTTTGGGTTCCATTGTTCAAACCCTCAGAACTCTCTGCTGAACTCTCAGATTTGACAAACTTTATAATATTTTTCCCCACAGAAAATGGGAAAATAACCATGAGAGCCAGTTTGGTGTAGTGGTTAAGTGTGAGGACTCTTATCTGGGAGAACCGGGTTTGATTCCCCACTCCGCCACTTGCACCTGTTGGAATGGCCTTGGGTCAGCCATTCAGCTTGGGTCTGGCAGAGGTTGTCCTTGAAAGGGCAGCTGCTGTGATTGCCCTCTCCAGCCCCACCCACCTCACAGGGTGCCTGTTGTGGGGGAGGAAGGTAAAGGAGATTCTGAGCCGCTCTGAGACTGTTCACAGTGGAGGGCGGGATATAAATCCAATATCTTCATCTACCTCACAGGGTGTCTGTTGGGGGGGGGAGGAAGGTAAAGGAGATTGTGAGCCGCTATGAGACCCTTCGAAGTGGAGGTGGGGATATAAATCCAGTATCTTCATCTACCTCACAGGGTGTCTGTTGTGGGGGGGGGGAGGTAAAGGAGATTGTGAGCCGCTCTGAGACTCTTCAGAGTGGAGGGCGGGATGTAAATCCAATATCTTCATCTACCTCACAAGATGTCTGTTGTGGGGGGGGGGAGGAAGGTAAAGGAGATTGTGAGCCGCTCTGAGACTCTTTGGAGTGGAGGGCGGGATATAAATCCAATATCTTCATCTACCTCACAGGGGGCGTTTTCGCACTGACCTTCAAGTAGCGCGACCACCCTCTTCACAACAGAGGATCTGCCCGGATTTCGCACAAGAAGCGCCGGCGCACCCAAAAGAGCCGGCTACTTCCGTCGCGAAACCCGCTCAAACGTTTTCCTGCTTCTTGGCGGTTTCCGTTTGAGCGGGTTTCGCGACAGAAGTAGCCGGCTCTTTTGGGTGCGCCGGCGCTTCTTGTGCGAAATCCGGGCAGATCCTCCGTTGTGAAGAGGGTGGTCGCGCTACTTGAAGGTCAGTGCGAAAACGCCCAGGGAGTCTGTTGTGGGGGGGCAGGAAGGTAAAGGAGATTGTGAGCCGCTCTGAGACTCTTCGAAGTGGAGGGCGGGATATAAATCCAATATCTTCATCTACCTCACAGGGTGTCTGTTGTGGGGAAGGAAGGTAAAGGAGATTGTGAGCCGTTCTGAGACTCTTCGGAGGAGGGTGGGATATAAATCCAATATCATCACCATCATATAAAGTGGACGGATGGAAATCTTCCTTACGCCACTGTGGCCACATAGGAGAAAGTCATTTCAAAAGCATGATGGGAGTAAGGTTTTATGATGACAATTATAATTCAAGAAGCATTTTAAGGTAGATGATGGGCTGATATAATTGAGTCCACCTTCTGGTGATGTCAGGGGTGTGTGGCATCTGCGAATGAGTTGTACTAATGAGCTCTGGCATCTCTTTTTCTACAAAATGATGCCTGGCAACTATCTTTGCTTTCTTGACTCTTCTTGGGAGTGTTCCTGTTCTCATGATGTCAGAGAGCTACATCTTAGCCACTGGGGAGGTGGGGTTTGGGGAGGGGAGGGACCTCAGTAGGATACAATGTCATAGAGTCCACCCTCTGGAGCACTTGTTTTCTCCAGTATCAATGATCTCCAGGGCCTTTTTTGTTGCAGGAACTCCTTTGCAGATTAGGCCACACCTCCCTGATGTAGTCAATCCTCCTGAAGCTTACAGGGCTCTTAGTAGAGGACCTACTGTAAGCTCCAGGAGGATTGGCTACATCGGGGGTGTGTGGTCTAATATCCAAAGGAGGTCCTGCTAGAATTCCTTGCAGGGTTCTTTGTACAGGGCCTACTGTAAGCTCCAGGAGGATTGGCTATATCAGGGGGGTGGGGCCTAATAGGCAAAGGAGGACCTGCTAGAATTCCTTACAGGGCTCTTCGTATAGGGCCTACTATAAGCTCCAGGAGGATTGGCTACATCAGGGGTGTGTGGCCTAATAGGCAAAGGAGGTCCCGGTAGAATTCCTTATAGGGCTCTTCATACAGGGCCTACTGTAAGTTCCAGGAGGATTGGCTACATCAGGGGTGTGTGGCCTAATATGCAAAGGAGCTCCTGCTAGAATTCTACCCCTGGGCCATACACCTTGGATGTAGCCAATCCTACAAGAGTTTACAGGGCTCTTCGTACAGGGTGTACTGTAAGCTCTTGGAGGATTGGCTACATCGGCGGGGTGTGTGTCCTAATATGCAAAAGAGTTCCTGCTACAAAAAAAGCTCTGTTGATCTGTTGTCTGGTGATGAGTTGTAATTCTGAGGGATCCTCAGGACCAACCTGGAGGCAGGCATCTCTAGCACTGCACAATGCCATACAGTCCACCCACCAAGTCAGCCATTTTCTCTATTGACTGTAATATGAAAATCTGTGGTAATTTTGGGACAATTCCAGGCCCAGCTTTGAGCCTGGCAGACGTAGATTTACTGCTTTAGCGTCCTAAGAGAAATTAATCAACTTTTTTTTTTAAATTATGCTTCAATATATAAAAAGTGTTTATTAAATCTCAGGTACTATATAGAGAAAACGGCCCTTTGAAAGGCAGGGGTCATTCACAGAGGAAGCATTGTTGCTAGGAGACCACCACACTGAAGTGTTAAAGCAATACGGGTTGTTCTTCTAAATACAAAAATGCTAATTAGCGAGCACAGTGAACTGATAATGAACAAAGTTCTGCGAGTTCCATCAAAGCTAAGAGGGAAGTTGCCGGGTTATTTCTTTTCCCCCGCTTTAATAACGCACACTGAGTCTCCAGTCAGAGCCTAGAAGGGAAAAACCCACAAAGTTTTGTCAGAGGAAAGAAAAGATAGTTAAGTCACTCTTGTTAATTGCTAAGTGATTAATTTCTCCGCACGCTGACTGGGGAAGGATGAAAAGAATGAGAAGGAATGCCAGCAGTTATCAATACCCTTTTTTCACAAGCCAGCTTGCGAGGACAAAAATTAAGGAAAAATGGATCCGGGATTAAGGCTCTTTCTGAAATTCTCATCTGATCTTCCCCCCCTCTGATTTGGGAATTCGAAATAACTAAGTGTTGATATCAAAGCAGAACTAGGGCAGTTTGGTGTCAGGGAAGTGGTGGGAAGGCTGACATTGTGAATGTGATGATGTCACTTCCTGGGAAAATCTGGAAATGATGGTGGTAGCTCTAGGAATCACCAGAAACTCAATGGTAGAATAATTCTAGATTCCTAGAGCTACTGCTGCTGAATTTTCACAGTACTGACATCATCACACTTAGTGTAAAGTGATGAGGTCTGAACTTGCTGAGGCTGAGAGGGGAAAAGATTTGGGGTCATAGTGGATAGCTCAATGAGTGTCAAGCCAGTGTGCTGTAGCAGTGAAAAAGGCAAACTCAATGTTAAGAACATAAGAGAAGCCATGTTGGATCAGGCCAATGGCCCATCCAGTCCAACACTCTGTGTCACATAAGAACATAAGAGAAGCCATGTTGGATCAGGCCAATGGCCCATCCAGTCCAACATTCTGTGTCCCACAGTGGCCAAAAAACCCAAGTGCCATCAGGAGGTCCACGAGTGGGCCAGGACACTAGAAGCCCTCCCACTGTGCCCCCCCCCCAAGCACCAAGAATACAGAGCATCCCTGCCCCAGACAGAGAGTTCCAACAATACGCTGTGGCTAATAGCCACTAATGGACCTTTGCTCCATATGCTTATCCAATCCCCTCTTGAAGCTGTCTATGCTTGCAGCCGCCACCACCTCCTGTGGCAGTGAATTCCACACGTTAATCACCCTTTGTGTGAAGGACTTCCTTTTATCCATTCTACCCCGACTGCTCAGCAATTTAATTGAATGTCCACGAGTTCTTGTATTGTGAGAAAGGGAGAAAAGGACTTCTTTCATCTGGTGTTAGGGTTTATTAGGAAAGAGACTGAGAATAAAGTGGACGATTCCATAATGCCTCTGTACAGATGGATGATGGAAACACATTTGGAATAATATGTACAATTCTAGTCACTGTACCTTCAAAGGGAAATTGTGGACCTGGGAAAAGTGCAGAGGGCAGCAACTGGAGGTTTGAGAATTGGAGCCCCTTCCCTCTGAGGAAAGGCTGAAGAGTCTGGAACTTTCCTGTTTAGAAAACAGACTACTAAGCAGGGGGGGAGGGCATGATAGTAGTCGGTAAAATGATACCTGGAACTGAGAGAGTTGATAAAGATAATCCCACCCCCGCTCCTAAAAGACTAGAACTCAAGAGCATCCAATGAAGCTGATGGGCAGTACGTTTAGGATGGACAAAAGGAAATACGATTTTACACAGAAAATGATTAAAATATGGAATTTGCTGCCAGAGGATGTAGTGATGACCGCAGGAGAGAACAGCTCTGAAAGGAGATTAGATAGATTCCTGGAGGATCAGCCTATCAATGGCTACTAGCCATGGTGACTAAGGGGAACCTCCACATTCAGAGGCACTAATCCCAGAATTAGGAGGCAACCTCAAGGGAAGGCCTCGGCCTCTATACCCTGTTGTTCTTAGGATGCTGGACTAGATGGACCACTGGTCTGATCCAGCAGGGCTCTTCTGATGTTCTTAGGATGCTGGACTAGATGGGCCACTGGTCTTATCTAGCAGGGCTCTTCTTATGTTCTTAGGATGCAGGTCTAGATGGACCCCTGGTCTGATCCAGCAGGGCTCTTCTGATGTTCTTAGGATGCTTGGCTAGATGGAACACTGCTCTGATCCAGCAGGGCTCTTTTTATATTCTTAGGATGCTGGACAAGATGGACCACTGGTCTGATCCAGCAGGGCTCTTCTTGTGTTCTTAGGATGTTGGACTAGATGGACCACTGGTCTGACCCAGCAGGACTCTTCTTGTGTTCTTAGGATGCTGGACTAGATGGACCACTGGTCTGATCCAGCAAAGCTCTTCTTATGTTCTTAGGATGCTGGACTAGATAGACCACTAGTCTGACCCAGCAGGGCTCTTCATATGTTGTTAGGATCCTGGACTAGATGGACCACTGGTCTGACCCAGCAGGGCTCTTCTGATGTTCTTAGGATGCTGGACTAGATGGACCGTTGGTTTGATTCATCAGGACTCTTCTTATGTTCACTTGCAATGCCAGTTAGGTTTTGTTTTAAAGCTTCCCCCCCACACACAACAGGAGTGGCAGGCAACAGGAGTTCCAGGTGAGGGTTCCTCTACCTTGACTGTGGGCTTGGCAACCCTGCGTCTAACGGATGTGTTACAAACCCTCCATTATTAGTCTTCTCTTTCTGAATTTCATCTGGTGCACTAAGAATTCTCACACTGCCCCAACCTTTGCCCCTGGAGAATATGGCTGCTTTGGAAGGTGGACTTTACAGCATTATACCCTGCTGAGGTCCCTCCCCTCTTGAAACCTGTCTTTCCCGTGAATCTACCGCCAAATTTCCAGGAATTTCCCAACACAGAGTTGACAACTGTAATTAGGACCACCTCCTACCATATTCTGCAATGTTTCAACTGGGGACTTCCCAGCTTCTGCCTCATACCCACCACACAAGAAGAAGAAGACTATAGATGTATACCCCGCCCTTCTCTCTGAATCAGAAACTCAGAGCGGCTTACAATATCCTATATCTTCTTCCCCCATAACAGACACCCTGTAAGGTGGGTGGGGCTGAGAGGGCTCTCACAGGAGCTGCCCTTTCAAGGGCAAGTCCTGCAATAGTTATGGCGAACCCAAGACCATTCCAGCAGCTGCAAGTGGAGGAGTGGGGAATCAAACCTGGTTGTCCCACACACGTAACCACTACACCAAACTGGCTCTCCTTACACCAAACTGGCTCTCAAACAAGGCTCAGCTAACTAAGTAACTAAATGAAATCAGCTCTGCCATCTGTACCGAGTCAGAAAGAAAATAATCTTCCAAAAGAGATCATTACTGGATTTAGCCATTCCTATTAACCTCCCAGAAAATGCCCTGAAAAGAACCCTTTGACACGATTTGAAATGTCTTCCCCTCCCTAGTCATGTGGGAGAAGTCGAAGACCACGAGCCATCCTTCAAAAGCCCGCTGACATGATTCAAATGCCAGATGAACATTTAATTGCGGAACTAAATATAAGCTACGAGAGAAGTCGTTCAAAGATTTTTTTTGGGGGGGGGGGTTTAAAAAAAAGAGAGACTTGGAAATAACATGCTATTTGTCATGTTATTGTTACTATTCAGTAAAGCAGAAAAAGCAAGTGCCGAGAGCAGGAGAGCTGACAAGCCTAGTCATTTCAAACTACAGGTTGTCTCGTTGACGACAATGGCTTAGGAGCTCGGATCTGCCCATGCCGAGCATTTCCAAGTTACGGGAGCAGAGCAACGTATTAACTCTTTCGTCAGCCGGGCTTCCATTTCTTCTTTTTGTTTCTGTTATGCAGGGCTTTCTTTGTAGAAAAAAAGCTCAGCAGGACCTCATTTGCATACCAGGCCACACACCCCTTGCGCCAAGCCAGCCAGAACAGCGTTCCTGTGCGTTCCTGCTCAAAAAAAAAAAAAAACTGCTGTTATGCATGTGGACTAGAAAGAAGACTGAATGGGCGTTCCTGCCTTGCTCATTGGAGCCGTACGATCGGAGCTTGGGGACTTGGGAACAATAGGCAGCAGGAACCAAATCTCTGCAGCCCTGGACCTATCATAAGCCCATGCCGGTTTGAATGACCCAATAACATGCTTGCGCTGGAACCCTGAGTTGTATATATTTGGGCCGCCGGCCCGGTTCACCAGTCTTGTTAGGGCAGCCACCTACCATGCTGTATCTAATAAAGAGAAGAAGACGAAGAATTGCAGATTTATCCCCCACCCTACTCTCTGAATCAGAGACTCAGAGCGGCTTACAATCTCTATCTTCTCCCCCCACAACAGGCACCCTGTGAGGTGGGTGGGGCTGAGAGGGTTCTCACATCAGCTGCCCTTTCAAGGACAACCTCTGCCAGAGCTATGGCTGACCCAAGGCCATTCCAGCAGGTGCAAGCGGAGGAGTGGGGAATCCAACCCGGTTCTCCCAGATAAGAGAGCTCTGGCTGACCCAAGGCCATTCCAGCAGGTGCAAGTGGAGGAGTGGGGAATCCAACCCGGTTCTCCCAGATGAGAGAGCTCTGGCTGACCCAAGGCCATTCCAGCAGGTGCAAGTGGAGGAGTGGAGAATCAAACCCGCTTCTCCCAGATAAGAGAGCTATGGCTGACCTAAGGCCATTCCAGCAGCTGCAAGTGGAGGAGTGGGGAATCCAACCCGGTTCTCCCAGATAAGAGAGCTATGACTGACCCAAGGCCATCCCAGCAGGTGCAAGTGGAGGAGTGGGGAATCAAACCCAGTTCTCCCAGATAAGAGAGCTCTGGCTGACCCAAGGCCATTCCAGCAGCTGCAAGTGGAGGAGTGGGGAATCCAACCCGGTTCTCCCAGATAAGAGAGCTATGACTGACCCAAGGCCATCCCAGCAGGTGCAAGTGGAGGAGTGGGGAATCAAACCCAGTTCTCCCAGATGAGAGAGCTCTGGTTGACCCAAGGCCATTCCAGCAGCTGCAAGCGGAGGAGTGGGGAATCAAACCTGGTTCTCCCAGATAAGAGAGCTATGGCTGACCCAAGGCCATTCCAGCAGCTGCAAGCGGAGGAGTGGGGAATCCAACCTGGTTCTCCCAGATAAGAGAGCTATGACTGACCCAAGGCCATTCCAGCAGCTGCAAGTGGAGGAGTGGGGAATCCAACCCGGTTCTCCCAGATAAGAGAGCTATGACTGACCCAAGGCCATCCCAGCAGGTGCAAGTGGAGGAGTGGGGAATCAAACCCAGTTCTCCCAGATGAGAGAGCTCTGGCTGACCCAAGGCCATTTCAGCAGCTGCAAGCGGAGGAGTGGGGAATCAAACCTGGTTCTCCCAGATAAGAGTCCGCACACTTCACCACTACACCAAACTGGCTCTCATGGTTATTGCCAATCCCCAGGTCCCACGGGCCATCATGTACCTGTCCCCCTCCGGAGGCTTCAGTCTCTACTTGAGAAAGCCTTCCTCTTTGGATGGTGTGTCTGCGTCTTTAAGGCTGAAGGGGAGCGGGGGGTGGGGAGGCAGAACAACCTGGCTGTGAAAGGAGCCCAGACCCTCTGTTGGTTGCACAATCCTTGCAGAGATTGTTTGCATAGTGTGAAGGTAAATTTGAACCTTTGGCTGCCCTGTGTTACTGTGAAAAACTTGAAAGTTCAGCAACTCATGAGTAGAGGTGTCAATCCCCAGGTGGGGGCTGGGAAGCCCCGGTTTGCAGGCTCTCCAGAGCTTCAGGGTCATCGGAAACGGGGGGGGGGGGGAGGGGAGGGAGGGATATGTCTGCTGGACCATAGGGTATAATGGAGAATTAATCCTGGGGTATCTGGGGCTCTGGAGGGGCGGTTTTTTGAGGTAGAGGTACCAAATTTTTGGTGTAGCATCTGATGAGTCTCCTCAAAATGCTCTCCAAGTTTCGAAAGATTGGACCAGGGGGTCCAATTTTATGAGCTCCAAAAGAAGGTGCCCCTATCCATTATTTCTAATGTAGGGAAGGCATTAAAAAGGTATGTGGTCCCCTTAAATGTGATGGCCAGAACTTCCTTTGGAGTTCAATTGTGCTTGTCACAACTTTGCTTATGGCTCCACCCCCAAAGTTTCCTGGCTCCTCCCCCAAAGTCCCCAGATATTTCTTGAATTGGACTTGGCAAACCTCGTCCACACACTTAACCACGACACCAAACTGGCTCTCATTAGGGCTACTCTTAGCACTGGATGCTATGCTGATTATCACTACTACCTCACCTCTTCAATGTGTCGAACCCACTGTATTATAGTTTCATTATCGTCTACAAACAAAAGGCGGTTACGCAAATGAGGGGCAGGCCATTTGAGGGGTTCCACATGGAGGCTTAGGAAGTGGTGGTGAGCATCTCTGGTATTTTATTTCTTTACTTCATTCATTTCTTCACCATCTTTCTTCATTGAAAGCCCGTTTGGTGTAGTGGTGAAGTGCGTGAACTCTTATCTAGGAGAACCGGGTATGATTCCGCACTCCTTCACTTGCAGCTGCTGGAATGGCCTTGGGTCAGCCATAGCTCTCATAGGAGTTGTCCTTGAAAGGGCAGCTTCTGTAAGAGCTCTCTCAGCTCCACTTACCTCACAGGGTGTCTGTTATGTGGGTGGGTGGGGGAGTTAGAAGGAGATTGTGACCGATCTGAGACTCTGAGATTCAGAGTATAGGGTGGAATATAAATTCAATATCTCCAATATCTTCTTTCCTTAGAGAGGAACCAAAGTAGCTTCCGTCATTCTCCTCTCGTCTGCTTTATCCTCACAACCACCCTGTGAGGTAGGTGCGGCTGAGAGGGTGTGACTGGCCCCAGGTCACCCAGTGAGCTTCCAGGGCAGAGTAGGGGTTCAAGCCTGGGTCTCTCAGATCTTAGTCCTGTCAGGAAAGGCAACGTGTGGTGTACAAAGAAGAAGAGAAGAAGACCCTGCAGGGGGACAGCACCTTCTCTCCAGTTAATTGTCATTTCTAGTCTGTGTCCAGATTGCAACTCTTAGGGCTACTCCTAGCACTGGATGAAAAATTGGTCCCTCTACCTCAAAAAACAGCACCCCAGAGCCCCACATATCCGTGGATCAATTCTCCATTATACCCAGAGGTGGAATTCTAGCAGGAGCTCCTTTGCATATTAGGCCACACACCCGTGATGTAGCCAATCCTCCAAGAGCTCACAAAAAAAGAGCCTTGTAAGCTCTTGGAGGGTTGGCTACATTGGGGGTGTGTGGCCTTATATGCAAAGGAGCACCTGCTAGAATCCCACCCCTAATTATACCCTATGGGTATTGGTCTCCATAGGGGATAATGGAGTGCCCAGCAGACATTTCCCTCTCCCCTCCCTGCCGTTTTCTGATGACCCTGAAGCAGGGGGAAGACCTCCAAACTGGGGAATCTCTTGCCCTCACCTGGGGATTATTTAGAACAGAGAGAGATCACTGGTAAATGAAAAAATCGCCTTGAGCCATTTCTGAGCTGGTGCCTGTTTGAAGTAAGTTGAGACTATGAGTGTTTTTACATTCAGTTTGATCCCGAGTTTTAGAGTCTTCAAATTGCCTGCCACTGTTCTGCTTTAATTATTTTCCTTTTACATTTAAGCATTTCAATTTTGGGGGTGGGGGTGTCTCTGCTCAGAGGGCAGCCGGAATACGAGTGCTTAGTTAAATGTATACGATTGCTTGGAAATGGTGTCAATGCTGCAAAAACGATACAAATTTAAATTACTAGATGAGGCAAGCAATGATATGTAAAAATTTCAAGTGCTGTCAGTTCTCATGCAAATTACGGCACCTTGTGGTGGCTTTTGGAGGAGTCTTTTAAAATGCATGAAAACTTCTACAATACAAGTTTGAAATGCCTGTAGAGAAAAGACCAGATCAAAACTAGCATGGAGAAAAACATAGCAGCAGCGCCAGAACCCATCTCACTGAAACAAATGTAGATGCTTCGGGCAGCAACGATGCAAAACAGTTGTGAGGACATTAGGTAATGTAAATGGTGAGTTTCCAATGCGGTGATAGAGAGTCACAAACTGTCAGTGTAAAAACACCCTATGCGTCCTGTGATGAAACATTGTGAGATCGCCTTAGTGTTATATGGAAGAGGATGTTGATCCTGATTAACTGTGAAGCTGTAAGAATTGTGGTTCGTGGATTATTTGATTTGATGGAAAATGGAGTAGTAAATTGCTTGAATATTTGGCGAAAGAGGAGCTATGAGTCGACTCCCTGTACTTCGGTGCTCTGCTATCTTCCATGAATGCAATCTTTGAGAGTTTTGTCTATGGCTCTATGTATTTGTGTATTCCCACCATTATCACATTATTGTATTGTTATATGGCAGGGGTGGCCAATGGTAGTTCTCCAGTATTTTTTTGTCTACAACTCCCATCAGCCCCAGCCATTGGCCATGCTGGCTGGGGCTGATGGGAGTTGTAGGCAAAAAACATCTGGAGAGCTACCGTTGGCCACCCCTGCTATCTCTCGGCTTGACTTCGCGAACGAAGATTTAAGAAGGGTGCAGTAGTCCACGTCTGCTGCAGGCTCGCTGGTGGCTGACAAGACCAATGCGGGACAGGCAGGTCCAGCCACAGTGGCTGCAGGGAAAAGTCTGATTTAGGGTTGGTGCTGTAGCAGTGCAATTCTTCCTCAATCTCCTTTTGTCCTCAAGACCAGCTATGCGTGCGTTCTCAAAGGAAGAGACAGCCTGGTGGATGGTGTGCCTCCATGCTTTGCGATCTGAGGCTAGGTCAGACCACTGGTGATGGTTGATGCGACAGGTGCCAAGGGATTTCTTCAAGGAGTCCTTGTACCTCTTCTTTGGTGCCCCTCTATTTCGATGGCCTGTGGAGAGTTCGCCATACAGGGCAATCTTGGGAAGGCGGTGGTTTTCCATCCTAGAAATATGCCCTGCCCAGCGCAGCTGCATCTTCAACAGCAGTGCCTCGATGCTTGTAACCTCTGCCCGCTTGAGGACTTCAGTGTTGGTCACAAAGTCACTCCAGTGGATGTTGAGGATGGTGCGAAGGCAGCGCTGATGAAAGCGCTCAAGGAGTCGCAGGTGATGACGGTATAAAACCCACGATTCGGAGCCGTAGATGAGGGTTGTCATCACAACCGCTTTGTAAACATTGATCTTTGTGCCTTTTTTCAGATGCTTGTTGCTCCACACTCTTTTGTGCAGTCGGCTAAATGCACGGTTTGCCTTTGCCAGCCTGTTGTCAATCTCCTTGTCGATCTTGGCATCCGAGGAGATGATGCACCCCAGGTAGCTGAATTGCTGGACTGTCTTCAGAACTGATTCACCCACAGTGATGCAGGGAGGGTGATAATCTTCATGGGGTGCAGGCTGGTGGAGAACTTCTGTCTTCTTCAGACTAACTTCTAGGCCGAATAGCTTGGCAGCCTCTGCAAAGCAGGATGTCATGTGCTGCAGAGCTGATACCGAGTGGGAGACGAGTGCAGCATCATCAGCAAACAGTAGCTCTCGGATGAGTTTTTCCATTGTATTGGAGTGGGCCTTTAGTCGCCTCAGGTTGAACAGGCTGCCATCGGTGCGATAGCGGATGTAGACACCATGGTCATCATCTAGATCTACTGCGGCTCTTTGAAGCATCATGCTAAAGAAGACCCCTGCTATATGGTCTTAGCAATTGTTGGTCACTATAACCATTTGTGGTTGTGTGTTTATTCACTCGCCTGGGGATTGCCAGCCCTACCTCCACAGGCTCCAGCTCCATAATCTTCCACAGCTTCCCACATGGGTATTGTGTCTTTGTTGCACATTTTTGTTTACAGGGACCATTGAAATGAAATCTATGAAACGTCAGGTTTTGAAATGTGGAATCAAAGCTTCAGTGATGCATTCAAAGCGCATCGACTGTGTTCCTTCCACTTAATCTGAAGGCAAATGTGCCAATCTGTTATTAAAGAACAGCTCCTCTAATTCTCTGCCTTCTACTAGCCTTCATCAAATAATCCTTTCTTGAAATGCCATGGAAAAAAAAATCAAATACGCCTCATTAAACTTTGCTCGCAGGAAGGAACAAAAAAAAAGGAATATCTGAGCAATTTAGATATATATAAAGTTGTGGGGGACGTGAAAATAATACATTTGTTCAAAGAATAATTAGATTGTTCCTGTTAATTTTCAAAGGTAAAAAAAGGAAGATAATTGGCTGGAAAGGAAAACCTCTGGGTATCTGGGCATTCTTTGATCTGATTATAATATCTGGCTTAAAATATGTACTGTTTATTCTGGTGATACCAATCTCGGGCAGAAACTGAGTCACAGTTTATTTCTACGCATTCTTCTTTTTTAAAAAAAGAACTTAAACTGGGTTATTTGGGGCTCTGGGAAATCAGTTGATAGAGATCTCCTTGCATTTCACCTTTTGTATTTTGGCTTCGTTTTATTTATACGCGCTTATTAAAAGATTTTAATCTTCCTTGTCTAAAAATGGAAGGTGCCTAATAAAACAGAAACACAAACTAAGACCTGACAGAAGACTAGAGACTTCTTAGTGTAAGTAAAGTTAATACCCAATCTGCTAAAATAATAATAATAAGAATTGCAGATTTATACCCCGTGCTTCTCTCTGAATCAGAGACACAGAGCGGTTTACAATCTCTTTTATCTTCTCCCCCCACAACAGACACCCTGTGAGATGGGTGGGGCTGAGAGGGCTCTTACAGCAGCTATCCTTTTAAGGACAACCTTTGTAATAGCTATGGCTAACCCAAGGCCATTCCAGCAGGTGCAAGTGGAGGAGTGGGGAATCAAACCCGATTCTCCCAGATAAGAGTCCATGCACTTAACCACTTCACCAAACAGGCCTCATTTTGGGCGGGAGATCTGGAACCTCCAAATTTCATTGTGCTCTTTCTTTCTTACTGCCCGCCCCACCATGCTTGCTTCTGAGCTCCATTGTCCATACCCCTTGTGAGAATTTTGCTGAACTCTAAGATTTGACAAGCTTCTAGTATTATTCCCCACCAAAAAAAAGAAGGAAAAAGGAAAAACAAGAAGATATAAAGCAGACAGATGGAAATTATCATCATGCCACTGTGGCCACATAGGAGAAAATAATTTTAAAAGTATGATGGGAGTCAGGTTTTATGATGACAATTCTAATTCAAGAAGCATTTGAAGGTAGATGCTGAGCTGATATAATTGAGTACACTTTCCGGTGATGTCAAGGGTTTGTGGCATAGGGTGTGTGGCTAATGAGCTCTGGCCACCTCTTTTTGTACAAAATGACCCCTGGCTAAAAACCATACCAAACTAATCTCTGAGGAGATAAGGTAGATGAGGGAGAGGCTGTGGCTCAGTGGCAGAGCATCTGCTAGGCATGCAGAAGGTCCCAAGTTCAATCCCCAGCATCTCCAGTTAAAACATAAGAACATAAGAGAAGCCATGTTGGATCAGGCGAATGGCCCATCCAGTTCAACACGCTATGTCACACAGTGGCCAACCCCCCCACCCCGCCCACAAGTGCCATCAAGAGGTTCACAAGTGGGGCTAGAAGCCCTTCCACTCTGCCCCTACCCCAAGCACCAAGAATACAGGACATCACTGCCCCAGACAGTTCCAATAACATACTGTGGCTGATAGCTACTGATGGACCTCTGCTCAATATTTTTATCCAAACCCCTCTTGTAGCCGCCACTACGTCCTGTGGCAGTGAATTCCACATGTTAAAACACCCTTTGGATGAAGAAGTAATTCCTTTTATCCGTTCTAACCCGACTGCTCAGCAATTTCATTGAATGCCCATCTGCAAACTTGGCCACTTCACTGCTTACTTCCAACTCCAGATCATTAATGAACAAGTTAAAAAGCATGGGATCCGGTACTGAGCCCTGCGGCACCCCACTGCTTACCGTCTTCCACTGCGAAGATTGCCCATTTATATTCACTCTCTGTTTCCTATTAATTAACCAGTTTTTGATCCACAAGAGGACTTGTCCTTTTACTCCATGACTCTTGAGCTTACTAAGGACCCTTTGACGAGGAACTTTATCAAAAGCTTTCTGGAAGTCAAAGTAAACAACATCTATTGGGTCCCCTTTGTCCACATGTTTGTTCACCACCTCAAAGAACTGTAACAGGTTAGTGAGGCAAGATCTTCCCTTACAGAACCCATGCTGAGTTTTCCTCAATAACTCGTGTTCATCAATGTGCCTACTCATTCTGTCCTTGATAATGGTTTCTACCAACTTTCCTGGGATTGAAGTCAGACTGACTGGCCTCTAATTTCCCATATCTCCTCTGAAACCCTTTTTAAAGATGGGGTGACATTTGCTACCTTCCAGTCGTCAGGAACGTAGGTAGATTTCAATTAAAGGTTACATATTTTTGTCAGGAGATCCACAAGTTCAACTTTGAGTTCTTTCAAAACTCTTGGATGTATGCAATCTGGACCTGGTGACTTATTAGTTTTTAATTCATCTATCAGTTGTAGGACCTCCTCTCTTGTCACCTCAATCTGACTCAGATCTTTCAACACCCCTTACAAAATTAGCGGTTTTGGAGTGGACAAACACTTCTCATTTTCCACAGTGAAGATGGAAGCAAAAAATGCATTCAGCTTCTCAGCCATTTCCCTATCCTCCTTCAGTAATCCTTTGACCCCTTGGTCATCCAAGGGCCCCACTGCCTCTTTGGCTGGTTTCCTGCTTCTAATATATTTGAAGAAATTTTTATTGTTGGTCTTTATGTTTTTTTGCAATATGCTCCTCATAGTCCCTTTTTTGCCTGCATGATCACAGTCTTGCATTTGATTTGCCACAGCCTGTGTTCCCTTTTATTAATCTCACTAGGACTAGCTTTGCACCACTTAAAGGAATCCTTCTTACCTTTTACAGCTTCCATAACTTTGTTTGTTAACCATGCAGGCCTTTTCTTATACCTGTTTCTGCCTTTCCTAACATTCCTAACATCTGGCAGTCAGCAATGGGACAGACCTCTATCTGAGACTCTGGAGAGCCACTGCCAGTCTGAATAGATGATCCTGACTTTGATGGATCGAGGGACTGATTCAGTACAAGGCAGCTTCATTCATGCGATCATAGGAGCTGGCGTACTTCCAAATGCTCAAATTTCAGTCACAAAATCACTAGGGGAACATCAGCCAGGGCTGGCAGCAGAGTCTCCTGAGGTAGGACAACTTTCAGAGACCACGGCTTCAAGCAGGGTCCATTGCCACCAACTCCCCCCTCACAAACCTGCCCTTCCACCCATCAGTACACCTTTTCCTCTAAGGTTGCCAGTCCCCAGGTGGTAGACTAGGAGAAAACCATGTTTGTAGCTTTAAAGCTATATCACTAATTAGCATTACTCAAAAGTATCATTAAATACCCAATGCCATATTATGTAACTCTTTGTATCATAGAATTAAACACTTTACCGATGCTTCTTTATGAACATGCATGAAATGACTATGTAAACATACAGAAATTCATTTAGGACAGCATTAAGTACAATAAACTCAATCCAAAGTCCACTGCCACAGGAATGAAGGTTTGTACACAAAATATACACAAGGTGCCGGAGTTTCTTTTCCAGAAAATGCAATTTGTGACACGCTTCCGGTAAAGTAGGCATGTTTCGATGCGATTCTTCATCCGAAAAAAAATTAATTTTTCTGGAACCACAACTCAACTCGTTATGTATGTGTGTCAATTTCACAAGGCAACACTTCTCTTTAGCGGCCAATTTGCCGCAGTCTGGTAAGAACTAAACCTGGAACCAGTGCTCCATAGGACAACACCGTGTGACTGGTCAATTATTCAAGACGGCACTATAGGCTCTCAGGGTTTTCTTGTAGCAGGAACTCCTTTGCATATTAGGCCACACCCTCTGATGTTGCCAATCCTCCTGGAGCTTAAGTAGGCCCTGTACTAAAAGCCCTGTAAGCTCCAAGAAGATTGGCTACATCAAGTGTGAGTGGCCTAATATGCAAAGGAGGTCATAAGAACATAAGAGAAGCCATGTTGGATCAGGCCAATGGCCTATCCAGTCCAACACTCTGTATATATATACACATACACACACACACACACCGTGGCTAATAGCCACTGATGGACCTCTGCTACATATTTTTATCTAACCCCCTCTTGAAGCTGGCTATGCTAGTAGCTGCCACCACCTCCTGTGGGAGTGAATTCCACATATTAATCACCCTTTGGGTGAAGAAGTACCTCCTTTTATCCGTTCTAACCCGACTGCTCAGCAATTTCATTGAATGCCCACGAGTTCTTGTATTGTGAGAAAGGGAGAAAAGTACTTCTTTCTCTACCTTCACCATCCCATGCATAATCTCATAAACCTCTATCATGTCACCCCGCAGTCGACGTTTCTCCAAGCTAAAGAGCCCCAAATGTTTTAACCTTTCTTCATAGGGAAAGTGTTCCAGACCTGTAATCATTCTAGTTGCCCTTTTCTGCACTTTTCCAATGCTATAATATCCTTTTTGAGGTGTGGTGACCAGAATTGCACACAGTATTCCAAATGAGACCGCACCATCGATTTATACAGGGGCATTATGATACTGGCTAATTTGTTTTCAATTCCCTTCCTAATAATACCCAGCATGCCGTTGGCCTTTTTCATGGCAATCGCACACTGTCTTGACATTTTCAGTGAGTTATCTACCACTCCACTGCTTATTGTCCTCCACTGAGAAGACTGCCCATTTACACTCACTCTCTGCTTCCTATTACTCAGCCAGTTTTTGATCCACAAGAGGACCTCTCCTTTTACTCCATGACTCTCGAGCTTACTAAGGAGCCTTTGATGAGCAACTTTATCAAATGCTTTCTGGAAGTCAAGGTAAACAATATCTATCGGGTCTCCTACTCCAAAAAAAGCCGTGCGTTCTACCTTATTACCAGGCCTCTGCCAAGGGCAGGGCATAACCTGGTCTGGGGCGCCTTCCCCTAGTGATGATAGTAGCTGCCTAGTAGGGCATTTACCAGCAGGAAAAATAGGCCTTGATCTGTGTTGCCAGCAACACAGTGATTTCATTTCTGGCATGTGTCGTCATCGCATTGCCAGTAGGGTGCCTGGTGGGATTGTTGCACCATTGAGGGAATTGGGGGGCATTCTGGGAGTGGGCAGTTGATGTCATATGATGCGCTGAGGTCGCATAGAAGTGATATCCTCAGATGGGGGACATTGCATGCAGAGCTCTGTTTTCTGGGGCAAAACTCTATGGTAAAATCCACATCCAACCATAGAGTTTTGGGAAAAAAAACAGAGCGTCACTGCGGAACATCCTCAACGTGATGATGTCACTTCCACATGACATCAGTGTATCAGGGATGTCACACAATGATGCCATTGTTTGGGGTTGTTTTTTTGGGAAGGAAGCCCAAAAATCAGGGAAATCTCCCACCCTGTAGTAGGCAATGGCAACCCTAGTTGCCAGAGATATGGGGATGATCAGGACAAGTCCTGAGAGAGCTATGGCTGACCCAAGGCCATTCCAGCAGCTGCAAGTAGAGGAGTGGGGAACCAAACCCGGTTTTCCCAGAGAAGAGAGCTCTGGCTGACCCAAGGCCATTCCAGCAGCTGCAAGTGGAGAAGTGGGGAATCCAACCCGGTTTTCCCAGAGAAGAGAGCTCTGGCTGACCCAAGGCCATTCCAGCAGCTGCAAGTGGAGAAGTGGGGAACCAAACCCGGTTTTCCCAGAGAAGAGAGCTATGGCTGACCCAAGGCCATTCCAGCAGCTGCAAGTGGAGGAGTGGGGAACCAAACCCGGTTTTCCCAGAGAAGAGAGCTCTGGCTGACCCAAGGCCATTCCAGCAGCTGCAAGTGGAGGAGTGGGGAACCAAACCCGGTTTTCCCAGAGAAGAGAGCTCTGGCTGACCCAAGGCCATTCCAGCAGCTGCAAGTGGAGAAGTGGGGAATTAAACCCGGTTTTCCCAGAGAAGAGTCAGCACACTGAACCACTACACCAGACTGGCTCAGGAATGACTCCCCCTCCCTGACTTTGCAAATTCAGGCCCTGTAAGCCTTTATCCTGAGCCATGCTTCAAATTAACATGTCGGGCCATGAATTACACCAGGCAGGCAGCTGGTGAAAATAAAGAGTGATTTAACTAAGCCATTTATTGATCCCCATGTTTGTTAAAGTGGATTTCAGGGTGCAAAATACTAACTCAACTGAATCAATATGTTCTCTCTCTCTTTTTTCTTCCGCAGCGGAGTTTGTCTTTTAAAATTATGCAGCGGCTTGGAAGATCAGAGTTCAATTTCAAGGCATGTTCCTCATCCGTGCTGCCTTCGTTAAGGGGCAGAATGGATATCGGGCGATCGGAGCAGGCAGGTATCCCAGGCAAAGGGGATGTATGCATATCCCGCGTCACGTGCAATTATTGGGATTACGGTGACACGTCGAGACACTGCCTTGGACCTTTGGGAAAAGCCACCGCTGTTTCGAACAAGGAAAACCACCAGCGAAATGTGTGATTCAGTGCAACAGGCGCAATTTTTAGCTGGGTGAATTCGCGCGAGAGCAAGGGGTCATTTGTGCATCTGCTTCTGGTTTGCCAACACTGAGAGTTAAAACAGCCAGCAAATGGACAAAATCTTCCTAGGGTGGACACTGTCATGTTCTAATACAGCATGGTTTGAATTTTGTTGGATTTTGGCTTGGGAAAAGCTCTCAGAGGATTGGCTACATCAGGGGTTTGTGGCCTAATATGCAAAGGAGGTCCTGCTAGAATTCCTTACAGGCCTCTTCGCACAGGGCCTGCTGTAAGCTCCAGGAGGATTGGCTACATCAGGAGGGTGTGGCCTAATATGCAAAGGAGGTCCTGCTAGAATTCCTTACAGGGCTCTTCGTGCAGGGCCTACTGTAAGCTCCAGGAGGATTGGCTACATCAGGAGGGTGTGGCCTAATATGCAAAGGAGGTCCTGCTAGAATTCCTTACAGGGCTCTTCGTGCAGGGCCTACTGTAAGCTCCAGGAGGATTGGCTACATCAGGAGGGTGTGGCCTAATATGCAAAGGAGGTCCTGCTAGAATTCCTTACAGGGCTCTTCGCACAGGGCCTGCTGTAAGCTCCAGGAGGATTGGCTACATCAGGAGGGTGTGGCCTAATATGCAAAGGAGGTCCTGCTAGAATTCCTTACAGGGCTCTTCGTGCAGGGGCTGCTGTAAGCTCCAGGAGGATTGGCTACAACAGGGGTGTGTGGCCTAATATGCAAAGGAGGTCCTGCTAGAATTCCTTACAGGGCTCTTCGTACAGGGTGTGCTGTAAGCTCCAGGAGGATTGGCTACATCAGGGGTGTGTGGCCTAATATGCAAAGAAGGTCCTGCTAGAATTCCTTACAGGGCTCTTCGTACAGGGTGTGCTGTAAGCTCCAGGATGATTGGCTACATCAGGAGGGTGTGGCCTAATATGCAAAGGAGCTCCTGCTAGAATTCCTTACACGGCTCTTCGTACAGGGTGTGCTGTAAGCTCCAGGAGGATTGGCTACATCAGGGGTGTGTGGCCTAATATGCAAAGAAGGTCCTGCTAGAATTCCTTACAGGGCTCTTCATACAGGGTGTGCTGTAAGCTCCAGGAGGATTGGCTACATCAGGGGTGTGTGGCCTAATATGCAAAGAAGGTCCTGCTAGAATTCCTTACAGGGCTCTTCGTACAGGGTGTGCTGTAAGCTCCAGGATGATTGGCTACATCAGGAGGGTGTGGCCTAATATGCAATGGAGCTCCTGCTAGAATTCCACCCCTGAGTGGAATGGAATTCCACCCCTGAGGACTACTGAGGCCGGTGTCTTTGTTGGAGGAGGCACATGACGTTTCGCCACTCAGTGGAAGGATGGACGTTTGAGCATGACAAGTAATTTCTCCACAAGCATTTGAATGCGACAAGGATTTTTCAACAAGCACATTCATTCTTTCAAGCAGGGATTTTTAAAAAGCAGAAATGCACAGGAATGCAGTTCTGGCTGGCTTGGTATCTGGGGGTGTGGCCTAATGTGCAAATGAGTTCCTGCTGGGCTTTTTTCTACAAAAAAAGCACCCTGATTTCAAGTGTAGAGTTTGGAGTATAAAAGACGTTTCTCAACACTGAATGTTGATATTTGTGGCATCTTATACTAGTGAATTATGGTGTTTTTGGAGCGTTGTAAGCATTGTGAATAAGACTTGCTATGCATTTCACAAATAGTATGTATTTGTAAACCAGTGACATTTTTGTCTAATCACCTGGGGTGGAATTCTAGCAGGCGCTCCTTTGCATATAATCTTTCTGGAACTTACAAAAAAGAACCTTGTGAGCTCTTGGAGGACTGGCTACATCAGGGGTGTATGGCCTAATATGCAAAGGAGCTCCTGCTGGAACTCCATCCCTGCAAATCATGATATTGGTTGCTAGTTTTTTCTCCTGTCCGTGATCCTCCAGTTTAAGAACATAAGAACATAAGAGAAGCCATGTTAGATCAGGCCAACGGCCCATCAAGTCCAACACTCTGTGTCACACAGTGGCAAAAAAATTTATATACACACATACACTGTGGCTAATAGCCACTGATGGACCTGTGCTCCATATTTTTATCTAAACCCTTCTTGAAGGTGGCTATACTTGTGGCCGCCACCACCTCCTGTGGCAGTGAATTCCACATGTTAATCACCCTTTGGGTGAAGAAGTACTTCCTTTTATCCGTTTTAACCTGTCTGTTCAGCAATTTCATCGAATGCCCATGAGTTCTTGTATTGTGAGAAAGGTAGAAAAGTACTTCTTTCTCTACTTTCTCCATCCCATGCATTATCTTGTAAACCTCTATCATGCCACCCCGCAGTTGACGTTTCTCCAAGCTAAAGAGTCCCAAGCGTTTCAACCTTTCTTCATAGGGAAAGTGCTCCAGCCCTTTAATCATTCTAGTTGCCCTTTTCTGGACTTTCTCCAATGCTATAATATCCTTTTTGAGGTGCGGCGACCAGAACTGCACACAGTACTCCAAATGAGATCGCACCATCGATTTATACAGGGGCATTATGATACTGGCTGATTTGTTTTCAATTCCCTTCCTAATAATTCCCAGCATGGCGTTGGCCTTTTTTATTGCAAACGCACACTGTCTTGACATTTTCAGTGAGTTATCTACCACGACCCCAAGATCTCTCTCGGTCAGTCTCTGCCAGTTCACACCCCATCAGCTTGTATTTGTAGCTGGGATTCTTGGCCCCAGTGTGCATTACTTTGCACTTGGCCACGTGGAACCGCATCTGCCACGTTGACGCCCACTCACCCAGCCTCAATAGATCCCTTTGGAGTTCCTCACAATCCTCTCTGGTTCTCACCACCCTGAACAATTTAGTGTCATCCGCAAACTTGGCCACTTCACTGCTCACTCCCAACTCTAAATCATTTATGAACAAGTTAAAGAGCATGGGACCCAGTACCGAGCCCTGCGGCACCCCACTGCTTACTGGTTTGCTTGCTGGTTGTGAATTATGGCATTGTGGAAACAGACGTCAGAGAATTATGTCGGTCATCCCCATTTTGGTGAGGTCATGTACCTAAATCCCCATGAACCAGGGCTGTCGATGCTTGCATTATGTCGTAATTTAATTTCATAGAAGAAGATATTGTATTTATATCGTGCCCTATACTCTGAATCTCAGAGTGGTCACAATATCCTTTACCTTCCTCCGCCACAACAGACACCATGTGAGGTAGGTGGGGCTGAGAGAACTCTGACAGAAGCTGCCCTTTCAAGGACAACTCCTACCAGAGTTATGGCTGACCCAAGGCCATTCCAGCAGGTGCAAGTGGAGGAGTGGGGAATCAAATCCGGTTCTCCCAGATAAGAGTCAGAGCACTTAACCACTACACCAAACTGGCTCTCATTTCATAGTGAAATGTTATCATATATTGATTTTTCTTTCCCTTTGTTTGAATTTGCAGCGGTCAAAAAAAGAAAGAAAAGAAAAGGCTCTGATTTGAGGACAATTAGGAACAAAAAAGGATTTGAAGCGCAAAAACATGAATTGGCCGGGAGAGAGACATTAGGCGTATTGAAGTTTCTGGGGCTGACAAATAAAACCATTAGATAAAGGTTAAGCCAACAAGAAAGTCTGGTTGAAGAAACAGAAAACACAATCTTCCATAATCGGTGCTCGTGCAAAGAATGTTCCAAGCAAATTACGCCTCCTGCTCTCTCCACCCCCCTTTCCCTTGCATATGAAGAGAAAGAGGTCAGATCTGGCCTTCAAAGAAATGGATTGACAATGTCAAAGGGCGTTTAGAGAATCGGCAAAAAAAAACCTTTGCAGGATGAAGATTTAACCAATGCAAGTGGGGAGCAGTGCTGAGCAGAAACTAGTGGCCCATTTCATGAATATATTCATCTCCCACCAAACCAAGGCTTTTACCAGCAATTTTCAAGCTTTTCCTATGGCCAAAGCAGGGCTTTTTTTTTTGTAGCAGGAACTCCTTTGGCTATTAGGCCACACTCCCTGATGTAGCCAATCCTCCTGGAGCTTACAGCAGGCCCTGTACGAAGAGCCCTGTAAGGAATTCTAGCAGGACCTCCTTTGCCTATTAGGCCACACCCTCCTGATATAGCCAATCCTCCTGGAGCTCTCAGTAGGCCCTGTACGAAGAGCCCTGTAAGGAATTCTAGCAGGACCTCCTTTGCCTATTAGGCCGCACACCCCTGATGTAGCCAATCCCCCTGGAGCTCTCAGCAGGCCCTGTATGAAGAGCCCTGTAAGGAATTCTAGCAGGACCTCCTTTGCATATTCGGCCATACACCCCTGATGTAGCCAATCCTCCTGGAGCTTACAGTAGGCCCTGTACTAAGAACTCTGTAAGCTCTTGGGGGATTGGCTACATCAGGGGGTGTGGCCTAATAGCCAAAGGTTTCCTGCTAAAAGAAAAACAACCCCGGGCAAAAGCATCATTATCAAGATGTGCATTTGAAGGTGAGACTTGATCCTCTACAGCCAGAACCCCCAACCCAGAGCCCATGGGTACCAAAACACCTGCCAGCTAACTTCCTGGTCCTGGTGTCCACTAAGTACTTTTAGAAAGGGGGTGAGGCCAGGTGGTGCTTTGGCCGAGCACAGCTTCTGCTTGGAATCTTGAACAGTGACTATTAGATAGATCTAGGTGGGCAGCCATGTTGTTCTGAAGCAGTAGAAGAAAGTTTGAATACAGGGCTGGCACCTTTAAGACGACCAAAGTTTTAATCAAGGGTTGGCCAAACTTGCTTTACGTAAGAGCCACGTAGATGTCTGAGAGAAGGAAGGAAGGAAGGAAGGAAGGAAGGAAGGAAGGAAGGAAGGAAGGAAGGAAGGAAGGAAGGAAGGAAGGAAGGAAGGAAGGAAGGAAGGAAGGATAGAGAGGTGGAAAGAAAGTAACTTTAACATAAGAGCCACATAGAATAAACATCAGATGTTTGAGAGCCGCAAGACATGAACGTCAGATGTTTGAGAGAAGGAAGGAAGGAAGGAAGGATAGAGAAGTGGAAGGAAAGTAACTTTAACATAAGAGCCACACAGAATAAACATCAGATGTTTGAGAGCCACAAGACATGAACGTCAGATTTCTGAGAAAAGGAAGGAAGGAAGGAAGGAAGGAAGGAAGGAAGGAAGGAAGGAAGGAAGGAAGGAAGGAAGGAAGGAAGGAAAGAGGGATGGGGGGAGGGAGGGGGGAAGCAGGTAGAAAGAAAGCTTTAAATGTATTCCCTTAAGCCACTGGCTGGCTTCGCTTGTAGAAATAATGAAAAGAGAGAACTGCCTTTTCCAAGCCAGATGACAGGGTAGTGGGGGCTTTGAGAGCTAATATGTGTGAAAGAGCCTCATGTGGCTCTTAAGACGCCATTTGGCCACCCTTGGTTTATACCCTCCCAGCGGGGGTCTGGCAACCCTAGGGGGAACATGGATTAGAACTACAGGTTACAGAAATCACTTCCACTGGAGCAAATTGCTTTCTGGTTTCGTAGATCCGTTTGCGTTGTGCATGTGTGCTTTATAGCTGGAGGAGGAAGTTTATGCAGTATGAATGAAGGGAACATTATCTTTTATACCTTGTGTAAAGTGCTGATTTACAGTGCCATTTTAAGTGGAGGCTGAGTCCAGTGATTTCTACAGTTTTAGACTGGAGTAATTCTGCATAGGATTAACATCAGGGCTTTTTTTTTGTAGAAGGAGCTCCTTTGCATATTAGGCCACACCCCCTGATGGAGCCAATAAGAACGTAAGAGAAGCCATGTTGGATCAGGTCAATGGCCCATCCAGTCCAACACTCTGTGTCACATAAGAACAGAAGAGAAGCCATGTTGGATCAGGTCAATGGCCCATCCAGTCCAACACTCTGTGTCACATAAAAATGTAAGAGAAGCCATGCTGAATCAGGCCAATGGCCTATCCAGTCCAACACTCTGTGTCACATAAGAACATAAGAAAAGCCATGTTGGATCAGGCCAATGGCCCATCCAGTCCAACGCTGTACACACAGTGGCCAAAAAAACCCCCAGGTGCCATCAGGAGGTCCACCAGTGGGGCCAGGACAATAGAAACCCTCCCACTGTGCCCCCCCTGCCAAGTACCAAGAATACAGAACATCATTTACCCCAGAGTTCCAACAATATGCTGTGGCTAACAGCCACTGATGAACCTCTGCTCCAAATGTTTATCCAATCCCCTCTTGAACCTGTCTACGCTTGTAGCCACCACCACCTCCTGTGGCAGTGAATTCCATGTGTTAATCACCCTTTGGGTGAAGAAGTACTTCCTTTTATCTGTTCTAACCCGACTGCTCAGCAATTTCATTGAGTGCCCATGAGTTTTCGTATTGTGAGAAAGGGAGGAAAGTACTTCTATCTCTGCCTTCTCTATCCCATGCATAATCTTGTAAACTTCTATCATGTCACCCCTCAGCCAACATTTCTCCAAGTTAAAGAGCCCCAAGCATTTTAACCTTTCTTCATAGGGAAAGTGTTCCAATCCTTTGGTCATTCTAGTTACCCTTAGGCTTCCCAATCTCCAGGTCCCAGCGGGGGATACCCCATTTTTACAGGCTTCCCCCTGGCTGGTAGCCGAAGCCCTGCCCCCACAGTCACCATGTACCTTTAGAGCTCTGACAGGTTTAGAAACTTGCAAACAGGTCCGTTTTTAAAATGTGTGCCTTTAAAGCGGAGCAGGAAACAGGAAGCACTTCATAGGAAAGGGTCAGTAACAGTTTCGTCAGAGAACAGCCCCTCCCTTTGTTTTGCTTTCATTTTCAGAGCAAGCAAAGTTGTGCAGGAACCAGATGCAGTAAGTGTTTGTGTGTGTGTGAGAGAGAGAGAGAGAGGAGAGGGCAGATGATTCCTTGGTTTGGAGGCCCTCCCCCCGCTTAGGAAAGGGGGAAGGTGGAGGAAAATGTCTACTGAGCACTCTATTATTACTTAAGGAGAACAATTCCCATAGTGAATAATGGGGAATTGATGCACGGGTATCGAGGGCTCTGGGGGCCTGTATTTTGAGGTGGAGGCACCAAATTTTCAGTATAGCATCTAGTGCCTCTCCCCAAAATACCCCCCAAATTTCGAAACGATTGGACCAGGGGGTCCAATTTTATGAGCCCCAAAAGAAGGCGCCCCTATCCTTCATTATTTCCTATGGAAGGAAGGCATTTAAAAGGTGAAGATGAAGAAGAAGATATTGGATTTATATCCTGCCCTCCACTCCAAAGAGTCTCAGAGCGGCTCACAATCTCCTTTACCTTCCTCCCCCACAACAGACACCCTTTAAATGTGATGGCCAGAACTCCCTTGTTCAATTATGCTTGTCACACCCTTGCTCCTGGCTCCACCCCCAATGTCTCCTGGCTCCACCCCCAAAGTCCCAGATATTTCTTGAATTGGACTTGGCAACCCTAGTTGCCCTCCAAGAGCTTACAGTAGGCCCTGCACTTAGAGCCCTGTAAGCTCTTGGAAGATTGGCTACATCAGGGGTGTGTGGCCTAATATGCAAATGCAACGGAGGTCCTGCTACAAAATCCCCCCTGCCCTTGATGTAGCCAGTCCCCCTGGAGTTTACTGTAGGCCCTGTGCTAAGAGCCCAGTAAACTCTTGAAGGATTGGCTACATCAGGGGTGTGTGGCCTAATATGCAAAGGAGTTCCTGCTACAAAAAAAGCCCTGCTTAACACGGAAGGAACACTGAAACCTGCAAAGGTTTTATGAGGAAAAGCTTAACAAACAGAAATCGAAGCCCAGCAAACTGTGAAGCACCACAGTTTTGATTCATGCATGGCAGAACCGGTGAAGTGGGGGGGGGGGGGGGGGCGGGACCATATCCAGGCTAAAACAGCAGGCATGTGAAATTAAAAAGAAACCTTGAGCGTGGCCTTGAGATATTTGCATTCAGGTCCGTACAAAACATGCGCTTTGCACGTCACGTCCATGGATGCGAACGCGCACCACTCCATCGACTCCGCTTAAAAATCCAACCATATTGACTGCATCGGACGTGGATTTCAGGGGCACAACGAAACTGTCCGTCATCCATTGCAGCGAGTTATTTCGCACGCTGCTCTTTATTTAGGAAGTATTCGCTCTCGTTCTCTCTCTCTGTGTCTCTCTGCATCTGTCTCTCTGGCACGATTTTCTACCTCTCTTCCCGTGCCATTCTTTGGTTTAATCTTCGGGTCCCCGCTAAACTCGCCCGCAAAGAGCAGCTGCCAACAATTGGGTGGTGCGCCGTCACCTCTTCCATTTGTACTAATTGCCAGTTGTCTTTATGCCTTCGCGTCTGACAGCTCCTTCTTCCCAACAATGCTTTCAGAGGAACACAAACCGTCTTCACTCTCCTCGATTGTATCTGCGCCTGGACCCAGTCGTTGGTAGAAAAAGAAAGTTGCATCCAGGGTTTTTTGTGTAGCAGGAGTTCCTTTGCATATTAGGCCACACCAGGGGGTCCAATTCTGTGAGCCCTCAAAGAAGCTGCCCCTATCCTTCATTATTTCCAATGGAGGGAAGGCATTTAAAAGGAGTGCGGTTCCTATAAATGCGATGGCCAGAACTCCCTTTGGAGTACAATTATGCTTGTTACACCCTTGCTCCTGGCTCCACCCCCAATGTCTCCTGGTTCCACACCCAATGTCTCCTGGTTTCTCCCCCCAAAGTCCCCAGATATTTCTTGAATCGGACTTGGCAACCCAATGACTGGGGCTGGAGGTTTTCCCACCCACATGTGTGCTGGAGGGGGCCCTGCTGTCAAGTCCTGGGATTCCCAATAATGAAGTCCTTTGTTTTGTTTCAAATAGACTGCTTTATTTAGGAATTCAAAGGTGCCCCAAGGAACATGGTCCTTGAAAATACTGAGATACCAGAGGTTACCAGAGGAGAGCCAGTTTGGTGTAGTGGTTAAGTGTGCGGACTCTTATCTGGGAGAACCGGGTTTGATTCCCCACTCCTCCACTTGCACCTGCTGGAATGGCCTTGGGTTAGCCGTAGCTATCGCAGAGGTTGTCCTTGAAAGGGCAGCTGCTGTGAGAGCCCTCTCCAGCCCCACCCACCTCACAGGGTGTCTGTTGTGGGGGAGGAAGGTAAAGGAGATTGTGAGCCGCTCTGAGACTCTTCGGAGTGGAGGGCGGGATATAAATCCAATATCTTCTTCTACATGGTTCTATGTAGCAGGGGTGGCCAACGGTAGCTCTCCAGATGGTTTTTTTGCCTGCAATGCCCATCATCCCCAGCCAGCATGTAGGCAGAAAACATCTGAAGAGCTACCGTTGGCCACCTCTGCTATATAGGGTATCATAAACTTACAAAAAGGTGCTCCATTCAAATCTAAAGTTCAAAGGGTACAGCAGTAACTAAGTTGGACACTACAAAAGCTTTCTCACACTATGCCGCGAACGGATAAGGAGCCTGTGAAATTTAGGGAGTGCACTCTTCAGATGCAGCATGCCTTTTCCAGTAACACAAACATTCTGTGCCAGACAGCAAGGCGTACGTGGTTGCAAATAATGTTGTAAATAATGGAGAGGAACCAGAGTATTGACCTGACATTAGTTCAGCCATTTTATTTCAAAATACCTGGGCTTGACACCTGCATCGATACTGTCATCACCACCTTGGAGTGTCGCCTTCCAGATCTTCCCCCAGTGAATGCCAGTAAAACTTTGGGGCCAGAATGCATAGGGGTGCCGATCCCCAGGTGGGGGCAGGGGATCCCCCGGTTTAGAGGCCCGCTTCAGAATAAGCAGAAAGCAGGGTGGGGGGAGGGAAATGTCTACTGGACACTCCATTATTCCCTATGGAGACCCATTCCTTTAGCGAATAATAGAAAATTGGGTATCTGGGGGTCTGGGGAGGGGGCTGTTTAAGGTAGAGGCACCACATTTTTAGCATAGCATCTGGTGACTCTCCTCAAAAGCAACCCCAAGTTTCAAAAAAGATTGGACTGGGATGGGGGGGGTTTTTCCAATTTTATTAGCCCCCAAAGAAGGTGCCCCTACTCTCCATTATTCCCTATGGAAGGAAGGCTTTTAAAAAGAGCATGGTTCCTTGAAATGTGATGGGCAGAACTCCCTTTGGAGTTCCATGATGCTTGTCACCACCTTGCTCCTAGCTCCACCCTCAATGTCTCCTGGCTCCATCCCCAAAGTCCCCAGATATTTCTTGAATTGGACTTGGCAAGCCTAAGCATGAGCCTGGGTGGGAGGCCTGGAAGCTGCACCACTCTGCCACCCTTGTCATGAAGGGCCAGGGAGCTGCTGCGGTTTCCCCTTCCAGCTGGGCTGAGCTGGACCTGGGTCAGGAGTGGCTGCTGCTGGAGGCTGCTGGGAGGTTGAGCACTCAACGCCACTGTGCTGCCCTGCAGGGAAGGGCTGGGAAGCTGTGATGGCTCCCTCTTTTGCTGGGCACACATGTGCCCTGCTGGTGTGGTGAGATAGGCCTGCAGGAGCTGCCCCTGCCACCAGATGGCACTCTAGGTGGCTGCCAATCTCGCTGAGTTGGTTGCGATGGCTCTGGCTGCAATGGGGGGGGGGAGGAGGAGGAGAAAGAAGAGGAGGAGGAGGAAGAATAAGAAGAGAAGGAGGAGGAGGAAGAAGAGGAGGAAGAAGAAGAAGAGGAGGAGGAGGAAGAAAAAAAGGAGGAGGAGAAAGAAGAAGAGGAGGAGAAGGAGGAAGAAGAAGAGGAGGAGGAAGAAGAAGAGGAAGAGGAGGAAGAACAGGAGGAGAAGGAGGATGAGGAAGAAGAGGAGGAGGAGGAAGAAGATGAGGAGGAGTAAGAAGAGAAGGAGGATGAGGAAGAAGAAGAGGAGGAGGAGGAGGAGGAAGAAGAAGAGGAAGAAGAAGAAGAGGAGGAGGAAGAAGAAAAGGAGGAGGAAGAAGGAGGAGAAGGAGGAGGAGGAAGAAGAGGAGGAGGAAGAAGAAGAAGAGTAGAAGGAGGAGGAGAAAGAAGAAGAAGAGGAGGAGGAAGAAGAAGAGGAGAAGAAGGAGGTGGAAGAAGAAGAGGATTAGAAGGAGGAAGAACAGGAGGAGAAAGAAGAAGAAGAGGAGGGGGACAAAGAAGAAGAGGAGGAGGAAGAGGAAGAGGAAGAAGAAGAGGAAGAGGAAGAAGAAGAGGAGGAGAACAAAGAGGAGGAGGAAGAAGAGTAGTAGGAGGAACAAGAAGAGGAAGAGGAGGAGGAAGAAGAAGAAGATGAGGGGGAAGAAGAGAAGGAAGAGGAAGAAGAGAAGGAGGAGGAAGAAGAAGAGGAGGAGTAAGAAGAGAAGGAGGATGAGGAAGAAGAAGAGGAGGAGGAGGAGGAGGAAGAAGAAGAGGAAGAAGAAGAAGAGGAGGAGGAAGAAGAAAAGGAGGAGGAAGAAGGAGGAGAAGGAGGAAGAAGAAGAGGAGGAGAACAAAGAGGAGGAGGAAGAAGAGTAGTAGGAGGAACAAGAAGAGGAAGAGGAGGAGGAAGAAGAAGAAGATGAGGGGGAAGAAGAGAAGGAAGAGGAAGAAGAGAAGGAGGAGGAAGAAGAAGAGGAGGAGGAGGAAGAAGAGTAGAAGGAGGAGGAGGAAGAAGAGGAGGAGGAAGAGGAGGAGTAGGATGAAGAAAAGGAGGAGGAAGAAGATGAGGTGGAGAAAGAGAAGGAGGAGGAAGAAGAAGAGGAGGAGAAGGAGGAAGAAGAAAAGGAGGAACAAGAGGAGGAGGAGGAGGAAGAAGAAGAGAAGGAGGAGAAGGAAGAAGAGTAGAAGGAGGAGGAGGAACAAGAGGAGGGAGGAGGAAGAGAAGGAGGAGGAAGAAGAGGAGGAGAAGGGGGAAGAAGAAAGGGACAAGGAGGAGGGGAAGAAGAAGAGGAGGAGAAAGAAGAGGAGGAGGAGAAGAGTAGGAGGAGGAACAAGAAGAGGAAGAGGAGGAGGAAGAAGAAGAAGATGAGGAGGAAGAAGAGAAGGAGGAGGAAGAAGAAGCGGAGGAGGAGGAGGAAGAAGAAGAGTAGAAGGAGGAGAAAGAGAAGGAGGAAGAAGAGGAGAAGGGGAGGAGAAAGAAGAAGAGGAGGAGAAGGAGGAAGATGAAAAGGAGGAGGAGAAGGAGAAAGAAGTAGAGGAGGAGGTAAAAGAAGAGGAGGAAGAGGAACAAGAAGAGGAAGAGGAGGAGGAGGAAGAAGAAGATGAGGAGGAAGAGGAGGAGTAGGATGAAGAAAAGGAGGAGGAAGAAGAGGAGGAGGAGAAAGAGAAGGAGGAAGAAGAAGAGGAGAAGGGGAGGAGAAAGAAGAAGAGGAGGAGGAGGAGGAAGAAGAGGAGGAGGAAGAAGAGAAGGAGGAAGAAGAAGAGGAGGAAGAAGAAGGGGAGGAGGAAGAAGAGGAGGAGGAAGAAGAAAAGGAGGAGGAGGAGGAAGAAGAAGAGGAGGAGGCAGAGGAGGAGGAGGAAGAAGAAGAAGAGGAGGAGGAGGAAAAAGAGGAGAAGGAGGATGAGGAAGAAGTATAGAGGAGGAGGAGGAGGAAGAAGAAGAGGACGAAGAGGAGAAGGAAGAAGAAGAGGAGAAGGAGGAAGATGATGAGGAGAAGGAGGAAGAAGAAGAGGAGGAAGAAGAAGAGAAGGAGGAGGAGGAAGAAGAAGAAGAGGAAGAGGAGGAGGAAGAAGAGGAGAAGAAGGAGGAGGACGAGGAAGAGGAAGAAGAAGAGGAGAAGGGGAGGAGAAAGAAGAAGAGGAGGAGAAGGAGGAAGAAGAAGAAAAGGAGGAGGAGAAGGAGGAAGAAGAAGAGGAGGAGGAAGAACAAGAAGAGGAAGAGGAGGAAGAAGAAAAAGAAGATGAGGAGGAAGAAGAGGAGGAGGAGGAAGAAGAAGAGGAGAAGGGGAGGAGAAAGAAGAGAGGAGGAGGAGGAGGAAGAAGAGGAGGAGGAAGAAGAAAAGGAGGAGGAGGAAGAAGAAGAGGAGGAGGAAGAAGAAGAGAAGGAGGAGGAGGAAGAGGAGGAGGAAGAAGAAGAGGAGGAAGAAGAAGGGGAGGAGGAAGAAGAGGAGGAGGAAGAAGAAGAGGAGGAGGAAGAAGAAGAAGAGGAGGAAGAGGAGGAGAAGGAGGAGAAGGAAGAAGAAGAGGAGGAGAAGGAGGAAGAAGAAGATGAGAAGGAGGAAGAAGACGAGGAGAAGGAGGAAGAAGAGGAGGAGGAGGAAGAAGAGGAGGAGGAGAAGGAGGAGGAGGAAGAAGAAGAGGAGGAGGAGGAAGAAGAGGAGAAGAAGTAGGAGGAAGAAGAAGAAGAAGAGGAAGAGGAGGAAGAAGAAGAAGAGGAGAAGGAGGAGGAGGAAGAAGAAAGGGAGGAGGAGGAAGAGGAAGAGGAGGAAGAAGAAGAGGAGGAGGAAGAGGAAGAGGAGGAGGAGAAGAAGAGAGAGGAGGAAGAGGAGAAGAAGGAAGAGGAAGAAGAAGAAGAAGAAGAGGAGGAAGAAGAAGAAGAGGAGAAGGAGGAGGAGGAAGAAGAGGAGGAGGAGGAGGAAGAGGAGGAGGAAGAAGAAGAGGAGGAGGAGGAAGAAGAGGAGGAGGAGGAGGAGGAGATTGGATTTATACCCTGCCCTTCACTCAGAATCTCAGAGCAGCTTACAGTTTCCTTTCCCTTCTTTTTCTGACAACAGACACCCTGTGAGGAGGTGGGGCTGAGAGAACTGTGACTGACCCAAGGTCATCCAGCAGCTGTGCGTGGATAAGTGAGGAATCAAACCTGGTTCTCCTAGATTAGAGTCTGCCCCGTGGCGCAGAGTGGTAAAGCTGCAGTACTGCAGTCCTAAGCTCTGCTCACAACCTGAGTTCGATCCCTGGTGGAAGCTGGGTTTTCAGGTAGCCGACTCGAGGTTGACTCAGCCTTCCATCCTTCTGAGGTTGGTAAATGAATACCCAGCTTGCTGGGGGGAAAGTGTAGATGACTGGGGAAGGAAAGGGCAAACCACCCTGTAAAAAGTCTGCCATGAAAACGTTGTGAAAGCAACATCACCCCAGAGTCGGAAACAACTGGTGCTTGCACAGGGGACCTTCCCTTTCCTTTTCTTACCCCTACACTAAACTGGCTCTTATATACCATGATAGAATGGTTGCAGTCCCAGAAGCATGTGATGCTTTCACTGTGCTTTGAGCGTGAATCATGCATTTGGGAGACCTGGATTCAGCTATCTCCTCTGTTGTGAAGTTTCTTGGATGGGGACAGTCAGGTACCCTCAGCCTAACTAGGTTAAAACGCTTGGGGCTCTTTAGCTCCGAGAAACGTTGACTGAGGGGTGACACGATAGAGGTTTACAAGATGATGCATGGGATGGAGAAGGTTGAGAAAGAAGTACTTTTCTCCCTTTCTCACAATATGAGAACTCGTGGGCATTCGATGAAATTGCTGAGCGGTCAGGTTAGAACGGATAAAAGGAAGTCCTTCTTCACCCAAAGGGTGATCAACACATGGAATTAACCGCCACAGGAGGTGGTGGTGGCTACAAGCATAGACAGCTTCAAGAGGGGATTGGATAAGCATATGGAGCAGAGGTCCATCAGTGGCTATTAGTTGCAGTGTATTGTTGGAGCTCTCTGTCTGGGGCAGTGATGCTCTGTATTCTTGGTGCTTTGGGAGGGGCACAGTGGAAGGGCTTCTAGTGTCCTGGCCCCACTGATGGACCTACTGATGGCACCTGGGTTTTTTTGGCCACTGTGTGATACAGAGTGTTGGACTGGATGGGCCAATGACCTGATCCAAGATAGCTTCTCCTATGTTCTTAACTAACCTCATATCGTAAGGATAAAATTAAGAATGTGCCTCCAAAATCCTTAAAGGAAGGGAAGAGGGGGGGATGTTCTAATTAGATGGAACTGCATATATTTCCAGGAGGCAGGGGTGAATTTGCCCTGTGCCAGAAACACTGAGAACATAGCACATCCCCCCCCCCCTCTGCATTTAGTTTCCTAAGTCTCTTGTGCAGAATAGAGAAATTCTCAGCCTTTCTGTTAATTAGTAGCAGATAGTATCCAGGTTTTTTTTTTAAAAAAAAAATTAATAACAACATGCCTAGCGATAGCTTTGGAGTTTCTTAGCAACACCATTTCTTACACTAAAATTGCTTTTGCGCATATCAGCGAATATTCGCACAACGTGCGCTTTGACAATTGAGAAATCCAATCACAAACGGTCGCTAAAGTGCATGGGAAGTGTTTCGAAAGTGCAGATTCCAGCTTGTGTGAAAGCAGCCCAAGTTATCCTTCCGCCATCTCTGATCGAGTGAAAAATCTTAGCGGCTTGAACAGTTAAACAACAGTCAAAAGGAGAAAGAACGAGGAAGAAAAATACTTCTAAGCCCTAGCTCCGTGAGAGGTATCTAATTGATGCAGTTCGTTTTGTTAAAAAAAATCCCTCCTTTTGATTTGGTTCAAAACTCTGACATTAACTTTGAGGCCGATTTCCTTCTCTCCAACACTGTTTTTACATGGTCTTAACTAAAGGCGAGGAGGAACTTCCTTTATTTCCTTTCCCTCTCGTTAAAAGGGTTTTTTCCCCCCCTTTCTTTTGGCTTCTTTTGTTTTTTAAAAAAGAAATGACACAAATTTCCCAAAAGCTGTTCGGGCTATTGATCACACAATTTTTAATCTTTGTTTAAAGGGTTCATAAAAGGGAAGCTGTAATTCACTGGTGTTCTCTCTCTCTCTCTTTCTTTAATTTTTTTTTTTTTGTTAAGGTTCATTTTGAAATGGTCTGCGAGGGAGGAAGAAAGCATCAACCGTATCCTATCTGGAATTCCGAGGGAAAGATGCCTTTAATTAAGGGTCGAAGAAGCGAGAGTAAATTTCCCTGGATGTTCCTTTTACAAACACTGCTTTATTGGAGTCTTTAAATAGATCTTCATAGTAGCAGCTTTAGGGTTGACAGGTTCTCTCCCCTCTCCCCGGACACTGGCAGGAATGGGGGCGGGAGGGTGGGGTTGCCAGTTCCAGGTCGAGAAACTCCTGGAAATTTGGGAATGGGGCCTGGGAAGGACAAGGACCTTGATGGGATACAGTTTGGTGCAGCGGTTAAGCGCACTGACTCTAATCTGGGAAGACTGGGTTTGATTCCCCACTCCTCCACATGCACCCGCTAATGTGACCTTGGGTCAGCCACAAATTCTCTCAAAGCTGTTCTGCTCAAAAACAGTTCTGGGAGAGCTCTCTTAGCACCACCAACCTCACAGGGTGTCTGTTGTGGGGAGGGAAAGGGGAAGGAGAATTGTAAGCCACTCTGAGACTCCTTTGGCTAGTGAAGGGTGGGGCATAAATCCAATTCCTCCTCCTCTCCTTCTGAGAGCCAGTCCGGTGTAGTGGTTAAGTGTGCAGACTCTAATCTGGGAAGACCGGGTTTGATTCCCTACCCCTCTGCATACACCTGCTGATGTGACCTTGGGTCAGCCACATGTTCTCTCAAGGTTGTTCTGCTCCAGAGCAGTTTGGGGAGAGTTCTCTCAGACTCGCCTCCCTCACAAGGTGCTTGTTGTTGGGAGAGGAAGGGGAGCATAAGGCAGTTTGAGATTTCTGAGGGTATAAAACCAACTCTTCTTACCCAAGACCAATCTGATCAACCATGTGTTGATTTGTGTTTATTATGACAAGGTAAGAGTCCAGAACTGAGGGTCTTTCACTGTAAGAAGTATAGGGTGGAATATAAATCCAATATCTGAGAGCAAGTTTGGTGTAGTGGTTATGTGTGCAGACTCTTATCTGGGAGAACCTGGTTTGATTCCCCACTCCTCCACTTGCACCTGCTGGAATGGCCTTGGGTCAGCTAGAGCTCTCTTATCTGGGAGAACCGGGTTTGATTCCACACTCCTCCACTTGCACCTGCTGGAATGGCCTTGGGTCAGCCAGAGCTCTCTTATCTGGGAGAACTGGGTTGGATTCCCCACTTCTCCACTTGTAGCTGCTGGAATGGCCTTGGGTCAGCCATAGCTCTCTTATCTGGGAGAACCTGGTTTGATTCCCCACTCCTCCACTTGCACCTGCTGGAATGGCCTTGGGTCAGCCAGAGCTCTCTTATCTGGGAGAACCGGGTTTGATTCCCCACTTCTCCACTTGCAGCTGCTGGAATGGCCTTGGGTCAGCCAGAGCTCTCTTATCTGGGAGAACTGGGTTGGATTCCCCACTTCTCCACTTGTAGCTGCTGGAATGGCTTTGGGTCAGCCATAGCTCTCTTATCTGGGAGAACCTGGTTTGATTCCCCACTCCTCCACTTGCACCTGCTGGAATGGCCTTGAGTCAGCCAGAGCTCTTGTAGGAGTTGTCCTTGAAAGGGCAGCTGCTGTGAGAGCTCTGTCAGTCCCACCCACCTCACAGGTTGTCTGTTGTGGGGGAGGAAGATAAAGGAGATTGTGAGCCGCTCTGAGACTCTGAGTGGAGGGCGGGATATAAATCCAATATCTTCTTCTTCTTACCTGCCCGCCAACTCATGACTTGCCTAAGTTCACAGAATCAGCATTGCCATCTAGTCTCTGTTTAAAAAGTTTTGTCCCATTAAGACAGGCTTAATCGTATATTACTCAGCAGGTGGTATTATTGACTTCCATACCATGAAACACATTAAGTCTCCATTTGAGAGACACAAGGTTTCTATCCAGACCTTTTGGTAACCGTATTTTGCCTGAACGATCCTCAGTGTTTTAATATTTATACTTTTAGGGTGATTTAATCAAGCTTGTATCTTCAAGTCACTATTTCAATATCCAGCAATTCCCAGAAGCACTGAGTCTCTTTTGTTCATGAATCTGTGTGGAGAAAGCACGGGGGGGGGGGAGGGGGGTGATGAAAATCGTGTCCTTTTAAGTATTTGAAAGGGAAAGAAGATACATCTTAGTTACACATAAATGGTAGATACAAAACAGAGTTCCTTGGGCAATGTCTGCATAATTTGATAATTAAAATGTAAGCTTTCATCCGTCAGCGATGCGTGGGCAACCAGGCCTCTGAAAGAATATTGTTGATATAGACGGATGCGAGACAATTAGAACTTCAATTATTACACACAGCAAGTTGCAATAAATCTAGAGACGGGAGGCAGGCCTGTCCCATGAACTCGAGTCTGTTTAACTGTCATGGCTTCCCCACAAAGGAACCTTGAGAGCTGTCATTCTGGAGACCATATTGCTGTTAGCTTACCGTAGGGTTGCCAAGTCCAATTCAAGAAATATCTGGGGACTTTGGGGGTGGAGCCAGGAGACTTTGGGGGTGGAGCCAGGAGACATTAGGGGTGGAGCCAAGATCAAGGCTGTGACAAGCATAATTGAACTCCAAAGGGAGTCCAGGCCATCACATTTAAAGGGACTGCACACCTTTTCAATTCCTTCCTTCCATAGGAAATAATGAAGGATAGGGGCACCTTCTTTTGGGGCTCATAGAATTGGACCCCCTGCTCCAATCGTTTTGAAACTTGGGGGGTATTTTGGAGAGAGGCACTGGATCCTATACTGAAAATTTGGTGCCTCTACCCCAAAAAACAGCCCCCCCCCCAGAGCCCCAGATACCCGCAGATCAATTCTCAATGATTTTCTATGGGAATAAATCTCCATAGGGAATAATAGAGTTCCCAGCAGACATTTCCCTCCCCTCCCCCTGCTTTCTGATGACCCTGAAGCGGGGGGAGGGTCTCCAAACCGGGGGATCCCCTGCCCCTACCTGGGGATTGGCAACCCTAGCTTACAGTGTTTGGTACATCTGGAAAGTTTATGCAGAGAGATACACGCTCTCCTCACAAGAATTGTGTATATTTCTTTTCAGGGGTCGTTTTGTAGAAAAATAGATGGTGAAGCTCATTACCACAATTCATTAGCATATGCTGGGGGGCCCCCAACAGCCAAAAGCAACCCAACTCAAGAAAAGAGTGCCCTGGGCGAGCGAGGCCTGCTTAGGCTGGCTAGAGATCCAGTCAGCCCAAGCAGGCCTTGCTCACCTGGGGCTCTCCTTTGCTGCCCCCCAGTCAAAAGGCCAGCAAGCCACCCGCCACCCAAAATCACATTAGAAGTGGAGAAAGGGTTGCGTGGGCTTCTCCAGGGGTTAATGAGGGCTGCTGGGGGCGTGGCAAAGCCCCTGGTGGCTGGCTGGCTGCCCGGTCTCCTCATCCAGGGATTGTTATGCAGCTGCACCTCCTATTCAATGGACAAGGTAGGTGGGGAGGAGGAGGAGGCCATCAGAAAGGTTCCGGAGCTGCACTCCTGTGAGCTCCTGCTGAATTCAAGGCCTGTTTCTTTTCCTTAGGGGAGCCCCATGGTGCAGAGTTAAAGCTGCAGTACTGCAGTCCTAAGCTCTGCTCACAACCTAAGTTCGATCCCTGGTGGAAGCTGGGTTTTCAGGTAGCCGGCTCCAGGTTGACTCAGCCTTCCATCCTTCCGAGGTTAGCCAAATGAGTACCCAGCTTGCTGGGGGGGAAGTGTAGATGACTGGGGAAGGCAATGGCAAACCACCCTGTAAAAATGAGGACCCAGCTTGCTGTGGGGGAAGTGTAGATGACTGGGGAAGGCAATGGCAAACCACCCCGTAAAAAGTCTGCCGTGAAAACGTTGTGAAAGCAACGTCACCCCAGAGTCGGAAACGACTGGTGCTTGCACAGGGGACCTTTCTTTTCCTTCTTTTCCTTAGAAGGAGTTATGTGTTCAATTAAATTAAGATATCTCAGTCGGGTTGCCACTCTCTCTGCATTGCGAAATACCTGGAGATTTGGGGTGGGGAGGTGGAGTGAGGGTTTAACCTGGGCAGGACAAGCTTTTAGGAAGGGAAGGACTGCGGCAGGGTATAATGTAGGGTTGCCAGCTTTGCATTGGGAAATACCTGGTGATTGGGTAGGGTTGCCAGGTCTGACTCAAGAAATATCTGGGGACTTTGAGGGTGGAGCCAGGAGACTTTGGGGGGTGGAGCCAGGAGAAAGGGTGTGGCAAGCACGATCGAACTCTGAAGGGAGCTCTGGCCATCACCTTTAAAGGGACCGCACACCTTTCAAACGCCTTCCCTCCATTTAGAAATAATAAAGGATGGGACAGCTTCTTTTGGGGTTCATAGGGTTGGTCCCCCTGGTCCAATCTTTTTGAAACTTGGGGGGTATTTTGGGAAGAGGCACTGGGTGCTATCCTGAAAATGTGGCACTTCTACCTCAATAAACAGAGCCCCAGATACCCATGAATCAATTCTCCTATGGGGATAAGTCTCCATAAGGAATAGTAGAGTGCCCAGCAGACATTTCCCTCCCCCTCCCCCCAGTTTCTGATGACCCTGAAGTGGGGGGAGGGCCTCCAAACCGGGGAACCCCTGCCCCCACCTGGGGATTGGCAACCCTATTTTCTACAATCACAGCTTTAGAAGTTCTTTTACGCACATTTGTCTTTATCTTTGCTTGGAGTTAAAGCATTTGGGGCTACGAGACTATGACGGCATTCACACAAAGCTGCAAATAAACTCTTTTTGTTAAGGGGAACTTAAAAAAAAAAAAAAAGCAAAAAAGCACGACAATACAAAACTCTGGTTTGCACAATAGGCTATGAAAACTCCGTGGAACATAACAGACTCTTGAACTTGCTTTCAGCAGTTTTCAATATACACATCAATCTCAGATCATAAAAAGAGAAATGAACAACAAAAAAAAAGAGATAGAATCAATATTGGGATGATAAGCAAAAAGAAAATTGTTTGGGGGCTCAATTCAACAGAAAATCATACCAGGGCTGAACAGAACTGGATTCGAGAGCCAGGCAAACGTTTGGAGTTATTTTCTGAAAGACCACTCGTCTGCTCTCGGAGGTGTTAATTGGTGGAATCCGTGCACCTGGTCACTAGGGTTGCCAGTCCCCAGGTGGGGCAGGAAATAGACGCAAGTCTCTGTGAAAAACCAGCCTCAACAGTAACTACAAATTATACAGGTGATTTATAAATAAATACGAAGTAATAACATTGTTAAGTGGTGTAGTGGTTTGGTGTAGTGGTTAAGTGCGTGGACTCTTATCTGGGAGAACCGGGTTTGATTCCCCCCTCCTCCACTTGCACCTGCTGGAATGGCCTTGGGTCAGCCATAGTTCTGGCAGAGGTTGTCCTTGAAAGGGCAGCTGCTGTGAGAGCCCTCTCAGCCCCACCCACCTCACAGGGTGTCTGTTGTGGGGGGAGAAGATATAGGAGATATTAAGCCGCTCTGAGTCTCTGATTCAGAGAGAAGGGCGAGGTATAAATCCGCAATTCTTCTTCTTCTTCTTAAGGGGAGCCACTTAAACAAACAGGATTTAAAGAGGACTGTATATTTTTTTTTAAAAAAAGCTGTCATGAAGGTAGAATGCCAGCAGGGGGTGGGGGCTTTCCAGTGTTTTGCACTGAGTGTCACATGTATGACTATCTGCCCACAGGGCAGAAGTCTTGGGTGTGTCCTCGATACAAGGAGCTCCTGGTCCTCAGGGAACGAGTTTGTACCCTTGAGGCCGAGATGACTGCCCTGGAGAAGCAGAGATGGTCAGTTAGGCACTCGGGGAAGACTCTCGGGGGCATATTAGATGAGCCCCGCTCTGAATGTGGCAGCCCCGTTGCTGCCAGGGAGCGTGAGGGTTGAGATGGAACAGGGCACCGTGCTGAGGATAAAGGGAATGCACCCTCAGAAGAGACCTTCTTCAGTTGGTGAGCGGGAATCCTTTCACGCCAAGGAACCATCCCTGGGTAGGGAGAGAGGGGGGGTCTTGGTAGTTGGTGATTCGATCCTTAGGCAAGTAGACAGCTGGGTGGCGAAACCGCGTACTGACCGTATGGTGACTTGCCTGCCTGGTGCGAAGGTAGCGGACATTACGCGTGTAGTAGATAGGCTGATAGTGCTGAGGAGGAGCCAGTGGTCATGGTGCATGTTGGCACCAACGATGTGGGGAAATGCAGTTGTGAGGTTCTGGAGGAAAAATTTAGGCTGCTAGGCAGGAAACAAGTCCAGGACCTCCAAGGTAGCCTTCTCAGAAGTGCTACCTGTTCCAGGAGAGACAGGCACAAATCAGAAGTCTCAATGTGTTGATGAGACGATGGTGTAAGGAGGAAGGGTTTAAGTTTGTTAGGCACTGGGATGCTTTCTGGAACAAGCGGGAGATGTACAAAAGAGACGGTCTCCACTCGTCCCTGGACGAAACCAGGCTGCTGGCGCTTAAAATCAAAAAGGTGGCAGAGCAGTTTTTAAACTAAATCTTGGGGGAAAGCCGACAGGAGATGAAATGTCTCTGGTTCGGGAGGACTCATCTCAAAGAGATGAAGGGTTAGCTGTTACTTTTCTACCGGGTAATGGATCAGAGTTGTCCACTGTGATGGTGACAAACATTATGGACTGTCTGCCAAAGTCTCAAGGCGGCAGGAGGAAGGTTGTGGGCCTAGTTTGCATGGGAAATTATAGATGTTTGTATGCAAATGCTAGAAGTGTTCGAAGTAAAATTGGTGAATTGGAATGTTTAGTGTTGGGAGAAAACATAGACATTGTGGGAATTTCAGAAACTTGGTGGAATGAGGAGAATCATGAGACATGGTGATTCCTGGATATACATTATATTGGAAGGATAGGGAGGGAAGGGTTGGAGGTGGGGTGGCTCTGTATGTCAGAGAGAATATACGGTCCAGTAAGACTGAGGTCAGAGAATTAGATTCCCTTCTAGAAATGCTTTGGGTTGAAATAGAGGGCCCAAAAGGAAATTTAACTTGGGAGTTTGTTATCGCCCACCAAATCAAAAGATAGAGGACGGTTATATTATGATGGAAGGATTAAAGATAACGGCTAAACGTAAATACTGTGTCGTAATAAGTGATTTTAACTACCTGCAGATTGATTGGGTCAATATGTGTTCTGGTCGAGAGAAAGAGATTGAGTTTCTAGATGCTCTCAATGACTGTGCTATGGAGCAGATGGTCTCAGAACCTACCAGGGGTGGGGCGATCCTGGATTTGGTCCTAAGTAATTTCCAAGACTTGGTGAGAGATGTAAAAGTGATCACACCACTTGGGAGCAGTGACCATAACATTAGGGAGTTGCCTCAAAAGATTGGCACAACCACCTTTAACTTTAAAAGGGGTAAATTCTCTGATATGAGGCATGTGAAGAGGAAACTGAAAGGAAAGGTAAATACAGTCAAAACCCTTGGGGAAGCTTGGAGGCTATTTAAAACTACAATCCTAGAAGTTCAGATAAAATATATACCACAAGTTAGGAAAGGCACATAAGAACATAAGAGAAGCCATGTTAGATCAGGCCAATGGCCCATCAAGTCCAACACTCTGTGTCACACAATGGCCAAAAAAATTATATAGATAGATAGATAGATAGATAGATAGATAGATAGATAGATAGATAGATAGATAGATAGATGATAGATAGAGAGAGAGAGATAGAGAGAGAGAGAGAGAGATAGATAGATGATAGATAGATAGATAGATAGATAGATAGATAGATAGATGATAGATAGATAGATAGATAGATAGATAGATAGATAGATAGATAGATGATAGATAGATGATAGATAGATAGATAGATAGATAGATAGATAGATAGATAGATGATAGATAGATAGATAGATGATAGATAGATAGATAGATAGATAGATAGATAGATAGATAGATAGATAGATAGATAGATAGATGATAGATAGATAGATAGATAGATAGATAGATAGATAGATAGATAGATAGATAGATAGATAGATAGATAGATAGATAGATAGATAGGTAGATAGATAGAGATATAGATAGATATAGATATATAATATTTATATATTTGTTAGAAGATCCACAAGTTCAACTTTGAGTTCTTTCAGGACTCTCGGATGTATACCATCCGGACCCGGTGACTTATTAGTTTTTAATTCGTCCATTAGTTGTAGGATGGACAAACAGGTATAAGAAAAGGCCTGCATGGTTAACAAACAAAGTAATGGAAGCTGTAAAAGGTAAGAAGGACTCCTTTAAGCAGTGGAAAACCAGTCCAAGTGAGATTAATAAAAGGGAACAGGCTGTGGCAAATCAAATGCAAGACTGTGATCAGGCAGGCAAAAAGGGACTATGAGGAGCATATTGCAAAAAACATAAAGACCAACAATAAAAATTTCTTCAATATATTAGGAGCAGGAAACCAGCCAGGGAGGCAGAGGGGCCCTTGGATGACCAAGGGGTCAAAGGAAGGAGGATAGGGAAATGGCTGAGAAGCTGAATGCATTTTTTCCCTCCATATTCACTGTGGAAGACAAGAAGTGTTTGCCCGCTCCAGAACCACTAATTTTGAAAGGGGTGTTGAAAGACCTGAGTCAAATTGAGGTGACAAAAGAGGAGGTCCTACAACTGATAGACGAATTAAAAAATAATAAGTCACCAGGTCCGGATGGCATATATCCAAGAGTTCTGAAAGAACTCAAAGTTGAACTTGTGGATCTTCTGACAAAAATCTGTAATCTTTCATTGAAATCAGCCTTTGTTCCTGAGGACTGGAAGGTAGCAAATGTCACCAACCACCTCTGCTTCTCACTTGCATTGAAAGCCCCTAGCAGGCTGCAACTTAAGGGCCCTTTACACATTGACCAATTTCGCAGTCATCTTACACCGCTCTCATGTTCATCTTCTCAGCGCGGCTTTCTTCCAATTTCCCACTATCTGCCCCAGGGCTGCAGCAAGATTCAGCATTTTCACGCAGCAAACATTAACTGGTTTTAGCAGTTTCTGCTTGCTGTGCAAAAACAACGATCCTTGCTGCTACCCTGGGGCAGATAGTGGGAAACCAGAAGAAAGCCGAGCTGGGAAGACAAACAAGAGAGCGGCCCAAGGTGAGTGTGGAATCAGTCATAAGGTGTGGAAATAAGCAGCTGTCTTTTTTTTTTTTTAGAGAAAACTTCCCATCAAACCTCTGTTAAAGGAACAGACCATTCTCCCCCTCCAGGCAGTTAGCAACCCTAGTCTTCTCAATAATTAATTTTGAGAATCTTGTGTTTTTAATAAATTGAAATCCAGTCACAGAGAAGGGGGAAAAGCTCTGGTAATGAACCTAAATATGATTTTTTTTTTAAACAAAGACAGATTTTTTAAAGATGATACGAGGGCCTATTAAGGCGAAAGCCGTTGTGAATGCTGGAATATGGTTTTATTTCAAGTTTGAAATTGGATTTCTCCGGAAGCCCCCGCCCACAAAAAGTCAAACATTTTACTGTTGTTTTTTTTTAAGCTCCCCAATTGATTAAAGTTTCTCAAAGAGCGGGACTTGGAAAGAAGGATTTAAAATGGACTTCAACCAAATATCTGTCGTTTGTTATCTCCGAAGAAAGGATGAGATAATGACCCGAGAAGGCTCTCCTGCAGGCGGTTAAACAAAGCTTCCTGTTCCTCGGCTAAGACCGGCAAATGCTACATTTGTAAAAGAAATCCGAATGGAAATGAATTTCTCCCTTCCTTCCCTCTTCAAATTGGCAGAGTCAGCTCTGCATGAAGACGCCGGGAAGAAGGCTTTGCGTCTGGGAAGCCAATCTTTTAAAGCACCAAAGCATTCGCCTAGAAAGTTTGATGCTGTCTACAATAATGAACGGTGGGCTTCTAACCGGGTGTGTTTCCGGAGCAAGGAGATTACCAAATCTGATCCATTTTTTAACTGAGTGGCGACAAGGGAATTACAAAGCGGCTTTCCAATGGGGAGCGAATAGTCTATATGCGGTACTTATTCATTTTATTGGTTTTAGGCTGGAAAACTGGGCTAAAACCAATAAAATGAATTTTAACAGGGTTAAATGTAAAGTTCTGCATTTAGGCAGGAAAAATCCAATGCATGGCTATAGAATGGCGGAGACTTTATCTTAGCAGTAGTATGTGCAAAAAGGATCTAGGATGGCCTTGGGTCAGCCATAGGTCTGGCAGAGGTTGTCCTTGAAAGGGCAGCTGCTGTGAGAGCCCTCTCCAGCCCCACCTACCTTACAGCGTGTCTGTTGTGCGGGAGGGAGATAAAGGAGATTGTGAGCCACTCTGAGACTCTTGAGTGGAGGGCAGAATATAAATCCAATGTCTTCTTCTTCTTCCCTCAACATACGCCCTGTGAGATGGATGGGGCTAAGAGAGCCCTCCCAGAAGCTGCCCTGCCATAGCTATGGCTGACCCCAGGCAAGTGGAGGAGTGGGGAATCAAACCCGGTTCTCCCAAATAAGAGTCCGCACACTTAACCACTACACCAAACTGGCTCTCTGGCTTGATTGGCTGAAAGCCCACTGATTTGTCTTTTTGGCAGTCCACGTTTTCCCAGATTATCCCCTCTGCAAATTTCTGTTCCCCACGTTACAGGCCTGGAAACTTTGTTTGTCTTACAAGCAGCTCTGCTTTAGAGCAACCTACATTGGGAGACAGGATTCCCATCGGGTCGCATGACAACTCTTTGCAGTATCAAAAAACAAACACGGCGATGGCTTTTTTTTTGAATAAATAAATAAATAAAGGAATAATATTTTAGGGAATGCTATTTCAAAGCAACTTTCAGGTGGCTGCGTAAGACAGAAATCAGGGGGAACGTTGGGATATAATTACTCGCTTTCAAGTGAAATCTACCATGAAGAGAGGAGCCCTTTTGCTCCACCTCCAATCCTCTCTCCCTCCCCTCCCTATGCGCGAATGACAGCTCCGGGGTGTGTGGCGCACAGCTGAGCGCCGAGGAAACGTTTCCACATGAATCATTAGCGCCCTTCGTTTGCCAGAGAAGGCATTGGAAACGCCTGTGCTTTCGAACCAAACAATTGTCAGCTGTTATCGTCTCTTTAACAAGGCAATTAAAAAATCCTCGTTATGCCAAGTGAAGGGGGGAGGTCAAACTGAGGCTTTGGGGAATTTGATACTCGAGTTCCCTTCTAGCGCAGAGATGTGGGCTAATTGGGTCAAGCCTATGACACAGCCTGCCCCCCCCCCACTGTTTCTATAGCACTGCTAGGTTTGCAGCTACGTCAATGGCCCAGAGTGATGACTGTGTGTGGAATGTTTCTCCTCCAACTCTGTCTTTGAGTCAGAAACCTTCAAGCTGCTGAATTATTATTTGTAACTTCTTATACTTAATGAATTGCCCAACCCAGCTCACGTTGGGCTCCGGGCGATGTACAACAATTGTTAAAATCAGGGTGCTTTTTTGTAGAAAAAGTCCAGCAGGAACATTTGCATATTTGGACACACACCCCAATTGCCACAATTGTTTTGCAGGAACTAATTTGCATGTTAGGCCACACCCGCTGACACCAAGCCAGCTGGAACTGTGTTCCTGTGCATTCCTGCAAAAAAGCAAAACAAAAAAACCACTGGTTGAAATAGTACAGCATAATATAGAATCAAAACAACATACCGTCTATGTCAGTTAGAATTATAAAAATCTTAAAATTCAGATGGCACCCTATAGATTATTATAAAACATCCTGGACTACCAGGGTGTCCTATGGGGGAAGAAATGGGAAGAAAGGTGCTAGCCAGATAATAGACTGCCACTGCCCTCGATCAAAAGCCTGGCAGAACATCTCTGCCTTAGAGGCCCTGCAAAATAGTGTAAGGTCCCACAGGGCCCTGATGTCATCCGGCAGAAAGTTCCACCAGGTAGGGGCCAGGATTCAAAAGAGCCTGGCCCTAGTTGAGTATAGCCAGTATGAGCTTTCCTGTGCCTTGCTACTCTGTGCTTGTGTTTTGTTGGGCTGGTTATGTCGTTGGTTTTTCGGGTGTAATTGGGTCTGCCTCCCCCTCCCCTTCTTTTTTCACTAGATTCATGCCCTCATGATCCAGTCTTTCTCAACAGGAAAGCAACGTGAACTGTTTGGATGAGGAATAACAGACCACGTTTACCCAGCACATTTCCTTTCCACATTTCTACTGGAGATTTTGAACCTTGGCCTCCCAAATAGTAGATTCATACTGACCGCTATACATTGCTGTCCCTCTATTATTGTACTGCCTCACAGGAGTTGTAGTCATATTGCACACTACAACCTTGAATTCTGCAGGGTTGGGATCACCATGAGTCAGTTGTGACTTGATGGCACATTGTTTCTGTATGCAGGGCTGACCCTGCCACTAGGCAAATTAGGCTACTGCCCAGGGTGCCAGCCTTCTGGCCGCGCCTAATTGGGTGCTTCAGTGACTCAGTGATGTTCAGTGCGGGGGGGAGGGGGCGGTTGTCAGAAGTTAGCCTTGCCTAGGGTGCTGGACAGTCTAGGGCCGGCCCTGTCTCTATATGTGTTCTAACTACTACGGATGGGCATGAACTGCAAGTTTGGTGTAGTGGTTAAGTGTGCGGACTCTTATCTGGGAGAACTGGGTTTGATTCCCCACTCCTTCACTTGCAGCTGCTGGAATGGCCTTGGGTCAGCCATAACTATCGCAGGAATTGTTCTTGAAAGGGCAGCTGCTGTGAGAGCTCTCTCAGCCTCACCCACCTCATAGGGTGTCTGTTGTGGGGAAAGGAGATAAAGGAGATTGTAAGCTGCTCTGAGACTCTGATTCAGAGAGAAGGGTGGGGTATAAATCTGCAATTCTTCTTATGAACCTTTATTCATGATGAATTTTTGTGGGTTTGTGGTTCGTGAACTGAAGTTTGCGAACTGCAGGCCAGCCATGAACCTTCACAAACATTTAAGGCAGTTTTCAGAGGTTCACAGGGAGCAAAAAGTAAGGTTTTAATTTTTTTTGCTTTTCCTCCCCACAAAAGGGGCCCAAACAGTTGAGTGGTGAGAGAAGGCTGCTCTCTGCCATTCGATTGCTTAGATCAGAAACAGCTAAGCCTTGTGGCTAGCTGCCCAAACGCCTGGGGCTAGCTGCCCAAGAAAGCCCCTTTAAACCATCGAACCACATGGACCAAGCTGCTGTGCACAGCCCAGCTGTTTAAAGGGGCATTCTTGGGTTCAGCATTAAGTCATTTAAACAGCTGCTTGGTTTATCCCCACGATATACGGTGGGGAGCAGAAATCAAACCGACCAACGTCCTGGTTCGTACAGGTTTGTGGTCCAGTTTGCAGTCCCATCAAACAAATTAGTGATTATTCTAGTATCCAGGGGTCATTTTGTAGAAAAAAGAGTTGCCAGAGCTCATCAGCGCAACTCATTTGCATATGCCACACACCCCTAACATCACCAGAAAGTGTACTAAATCATATCAGCTCAGCATCTACCTTAAATTGCTTCTTGAATTATAATTGTATCAATAAAGCTTTACTCCCATGGTACATCTAAAGTTATTTTCTCCAATGTGGACAGAGTGGCATGAGGAAGATTTCCATCTGCCTGCTTGATATGTTTTGTTTTTTTTTCCATGTTTTTTTTTTTTTTTGTGGGGGAAAATATTAGAAAGTTTGTCCAATCTTAGAGTTCAGCAAAATTCTCACCGGGGGTGGGGGGGGGGAGGGGTTCGAACAATGGAGCCCAAAGGCAAGGGTTTTTTGGGGGTGGGTGGGTGGGTGGGTTAAGAAAGAAAGAGCACAATAAAATTTAGAGGTTCCAGTTTGGTGTAGCGGTTCAGTGTGTAGACTCTTATCTGGGAGAAGCGGGTTTGATTCCCCACTACTCCACTTGCAGCTGCTGGAATGGCCTTGCATTAGCCATAGCCATCGCAGGAGTTGTCCTTGAAAGGGCAGCTGCTGTGAGAGTCCTCTCAGCCCCACCCACCTCACAGGGTGTCTGCTGTGGGGGGAGAAGATATAAGAGATTGTAAGATGCTCCGAGTCTCTGATTCAGAGAGAAGGGTGGGGTATAAATCTGCAGTCATCGTCGTCTTCTCCTTCTCCTGCTTCTTCTTCGCTCTGCTCCTGTGAGCTTCTGCTGAAAATGTGGCCTGCTACCATCCCTACCTATGAGAGACAGGCGGCAGCTCTCCAGTCAGGAGTCCTTTAAAATATATATTATTATAATAGGTTAGCCAGGAGTCTTTCACATCACCGACTACTTCATCTTTAAAATGGAGAGCCAGTTCGGTGTAGTGGTGAAGCGTGCGGATGCTTATCTGGGAGAACTGGGTTTGATGCCCCACTCCTCCATTTGCAGCTGCTGGAATGGCCTTGGGTCAGCCATAGCTCTCGAAGTGCTGTTCTTGGAAGGGGAACTTCTGGGAGAGCTCTCTCAGCCCCACCCACCTCTCAGGGTGTCTGTTGCGGGGGAGGAAGGTAAAGGAGATTGTGAGCTGCTCTGAGTGGAGGACAAGATATAAATCCAATATCTTCTTAAACTGGAGGTGCCAGAAATTGAAACTGGGACCTTCTGCATGCCAAACAGATGTTTACCACCAAGGCATGCCCTCTCCCTTTTTTTTTCTTTGCATCTCTTCTCCATCTCTGCTGCTTGTGCATCAAGAGAAAGGAAAGAAACATAAGAACATAAGAGAAGCCATGTTGGATCAGGCTAATGGCCCATCCAGGCCAACATTCTGTGTCACACAGTGGCCAAAAAACCCAGGCCCCATCAGGAGGTCCACCAGCGGGGCCAGGATGCTAGAAGCCCTCCTGCTATGCCCCCCAACCACCCAGAATACAGAGCATCACTGCCCCAGACAGAGAGTTCCAACAATACGCTGTGGCTAATAGCCACTGATGGACTTCTGCTCCATATGCTTATCCAATCCCCTCTTGAAGCTGTCTATGCTTGTAGCCGCCACCACCTCCTGTGGCAGTGAATTCCATGTGTTAATTGTCCTTTGGGTGAAGAAGGACTTCCTTTTATCCTTTCTAACCCAACTGCTCAGCAATTCCATTGAATGTCCACGAGTTCTCATATTGTGGGAAAGGGAGAAAAGGCAGCAAAAAGAGCCAGGGACCCCAGCACCAAGGGTTCACATGGTCTTCTTGCCCACCCTATTGTCTTGTGGCTCCTGTGAGAACAGAACACGTTCCGCAGACCACGCCCGCTGGACCTCCTGGGATGAAGGGAGTGAATGCAATTCAGCTGCTACAGCCGACAGAAGGAAACTTCATTCTCCCGCATTTGCTGTGTTCTTTATAAAGCTTATATCTCTGCTACCTAAATCTTAGATAGGTACACACGTGGCCAGAAAGTGCTGGAGAAAAGACTGTCCCTTCTCATGAGAGCTCAGGAGGGGGTCCTGTTGCCTCTGCGTTTTCGACTCTCTTCTCCTTCAAAAAAAGCAAGCGCTTTGAAGTTGTTTATCAAAAAGGATAATTAAGATGAAATGTGAGGCTAAAATAAGGACAAGCTGCCTTTCTTTCTGGGACACCAAGAAGCTTCCCTGTTGGCATAGAAAGCTAACCCAAATGTAACCACAGGGGAGAAGCATTTAAAAAAGAGATTAACAACCTTTTCCAGACTCAAAAGGAGAGTGGTTTTGAAGTTCTCGTCATTGTGGTGGTTTATCTTTTGCCTTAGAATAATAGAGTTGGGACCCCCAGAGTCATCTAGTCCAACCCCCTGCACAATGCAGGAAACTCACACACACTTCCCCCTAAATTCACAAGATCTTCATTGCTGTCAGATGGACATCTAGGCTCTGTTTCAAAACCTCCAAGGAAAGAGAGCCCACCACCTCCCGAGGAAACCTGTTCCATTGAGGAACCGTTCGAACGGTCAGGTTAGTCTGACCTGGCTTGTTCTTGAAAAAACCATGCTGCCTCTTAATAATAACAGCCATCCTTTCTAAATGTTCCAGGACTGACTGTTTGATGATTTGTTCTAAAACTTTTCCAGGGGTAGACGTCAAGATGATGGGTCTGTAGTTACCTGGATCCTCCTTTCCCCCCTTCTTGAAGATGGGGACAACATTCGCCCGCCTCCAATCTTCCGGCACCTCTCCTGTTCTCCAAGAATTCTCAAAAATAATAGCCAGAGGCTCAGAAATTACATCCACAAACTCTTTTAGAACCCTTGGATTCAGTTCATCTGAGGACTTAGTTTCATTTAAAGAAACTAGGTGTTTATGTACTACCCCTATGCTGATCCTAGGTTGCGACTCCATACCCTCATTATATGTTCTGTTTTTGTCATGTTGAGCAGTTTCCCTCAGAAGAGAAGACTGAGGAAAAGTAGGAATTTCCATTCAATCTTCTTTGCATTCAGCATTTGTCAAGACTGATCTACCTTTTCTCTAGGGGTTCTTCACTGTCAGATCCTACCCCAGCTGCTGACCAGCTGGATGGTGAAGGGATTTACCAGGAGGCAAAGGGAGACTTGGGCTTTGTTTCTGGCAACATGGTGATGTCACTTCCTGTATGTACTGAGAAGTGATGTCATCACATCGTCAATGTTGGAGTCACATGCTGGGCTATTTCTACCAAAGAGTTTTTGCCCAAATACCAGACCGTTGACCTGACATCACAATGAACCCATTTGGGAGATAGGGCAGGATGTCAGCTCCCCTCAGAGCCAAAGCTACCAACTTCTCTTTTCTAACTGTCGTTTCCAACCCTATTGCCATATGCCAGTGCATTTCTTTTCACCCAGAATTTTAACTGAAGTATTTTATTTGTTCAACTGTTTTACGGTCTACTTCTGGTCTGAAGTCACAAATATCTTTATAATTTAATTACGTTCCCGGTTTGTTTTTAATGGCTTTTTAATATTGATATTTTTTTGGTGATTTTATGATCTTTTTGCTTGTAAGCTGCCTCCAGCAAGACTCTGGAGAGGTAACAGTAAGCCAGTCTCGGCAATTTCATTTTATCCATCATTCTGAATAGTATTCTGTAGGTCTTGTTTTGTGACAGTCCTCAAGTCTTCATGGAGCAATCTCGGATTCATGATCATGCATGCAATTGCACGTGTATGCACAAACACTAAATGCAGGATAATATTGAAATCGAACCAGCCACTCCTGGAAATTGCATCTCACCCAGGGCTTCTATGGTAGCATGAACTCCTTTGCATATTAGACCACACCCCCCTGATGTAGCCAATCTTCCTGGAGTTTACAGTAGGCCCTGTATGAAGAGCCCTGTAAGGAATTCTAGCAGGACCTCCTTCGCCTATTAGGCCACACACCCCTGATGTAGCCAATCCTCCTGGAGCTTACAGCAGGCCCTGTATGAAGAGCCCTGTAAGGAATTCTAGCAGGACCTCCTTTGCCTATTAGGCCACACACCCCTGATGTAGCCAATCCTCCTGGAGCTCACAGTAGGCCCTGTACGAAGAGCCCTGTAAGGAATTCTAGCAGGACCTCCTTTGCCTATTAGGCCACATACCCCTGATGTAGCCAATCCTCCTGGAGCTTACAGTAGGCCCTGTACGAAGAGCCCTGTAAGGAATTCTAGCAGGACCTCCTTTGCCTATTAGGCCACACACCCCTGATGTAGCCAATCCTCCTGGAGCTCACAGTAGGCCCTGTACGAAGAGCCCTGTAAGGAATTCTAGCAGGACCTCCTTTGCCTATTAGGCCACACACCCCTGATGTAGCCAATCCTCCTGGAGTTTACAGTAGGCCCTGTAAGAAAAGCCCTGTAAGGAATTCTAGCAGAAGCTCCTTTGCATATTAGACCACACACCCCTGATGTAGCCAATCTTCCTGGAGTTTACAGTAGGCCCTGTATGAAGAGCCCTGTAAGCTCTTGGAAGAGAGCCCCGTGGCACAGAGTGTTAAAGCTGCAGTACTGCAGTCCTAATCTTTGCTCACAACCTAGGTTCGATCCCCGGCGGAAGCTGGGTTTTCAGGTAGCTGGCTCAAGGTTGACTCAGCCTTCCATTCTTCCGAGATTGGTAAAATGAGTACCCAGCTTGCTGGGGGCGGGGGGGGGAGTGTATGACTGGGGAAGGCAATGGCAGACCACCCCAGAAAAAGTCTGCCATGAAAACGTTGTGAAAGCAACGTCACCCCAGAGTCGGAAATGACTGGTGCTTGCCAGGGATTGTTTTGCAGAAACATAGGTGGTGGAGCTCATCCAGGGATTGTTATGCAGCTGCAATACTATTCAATGGACAAGGAGGTGGAACTCTCAGAAGGAGGAGGAGGAACTCTCAGAAAAGTTCAGGAGCTGTGCTCCTGTGAGCTCCCACTGAATCTGAGGCCTGGTGCTTGCACAGGGGACCTTTCGTTTCCTAATCTCTTGGAGGATTGGCTAGATAAGGGGTGTGTGGCCTAATAGGCAAAGGAGTTTCTGCTACAAAAAAAGCCCTGATCTCACCCGTCATTCCGAACGACATTCTACAGGTCTTCTTTTTGTGTCAGCCCTCATTCCCTCCAATAACAACCACCCATTCTCGAGCATGTAAACAACCACAAATGTATGCCCAGTTGATGCATGCATACACCCTAGATGCCGAATAATGCCGGGGAATGAATGCAGTTCCATTCAGCTTTCCAGTTCAGAGCTGTCTGATTGAAATGATGTAATCAAAAGTGTACTTTACAAGGAACGCCACAGGCTAAATGTAGCAATGCGTTCACCGTGTTGCTTTGGGTTTTCTCCCCCCCCTCCCCCTTGGCGCACAAAACCTTCATCTCGAAATATCTGTGCATTAGCTTCCACTTGAAAAGAGAATTGTCAGTGCGTATCCGTGTGCGTTTGTGTGTGTGCATTGGGGGAACAGCTGTGGCAGCTGTATCACATAAATGCTTGTATTATGCTTACATTTCCTTCTAACCCCTTTAACAAATTGCTCTGCCTTAAATGAATGATGATCAAGCAGATGAAGAGACGTGTATGTTTCATTCCTGCAAACATTTTCCTGGGAGTAAAGAAAGGTAAAGTTAGTCCCCTGTGCAAGCACCAGTCGTTTCCGACTCTGGGGTGACGTTGCTTTCCCAACATTTTCACCGGCAGACTTTTTACGGGGTGGTTTGCCATTGCCTTCCCTAGTCATCTACATTTTCCCCCAAGCAAGCTGGGTCTTCATTTGACCGACCTCGGAAGGATAATTTAAACAGGCTCGCGAGATGTAATATAGGAGATGTAATAGATATTATAGATGTAATATAGGAGGGACAGGAGAACGAACATGCCGACAGGAATTTAAAAAACAAACTCAGAAATACACGATATAAATGGTAAAGGTAGTCGCATCACAATGTTTTCACGGCAGACTTTTTACGGGGTGGTTTGCCCTTGCCTTCCCCAGTCGTCTACACTTTCCCCCCAGCAAGCTGGGTACTCATTTTACCGACCTCGTAAGGATGGAAGGCTGAGTCAACCTGGAGCCGGCTACCTGGACCCAACTTCCGCCAGGATCGAACTCAGGTCGTGAGGGAGCTCAGACTGCGGTACTGCAGCTTTACCACTCTGCGCCACGGGGCTCTTCTTCACTGTTCTTACCCACTTATTATTTGAGCACTGTAAATAAACTGTTGTTATAATGCCTGTGTCCTCACGTCTCCTTGGTCAGAATAAAGAGGTTTTTACTCATAAGGAAGACAGGGGTGGTTGGGTGCTCTGGGTCCTCTCATGTAGACCCTTACCAAAGTGGTGGCAGCCAGTAGAAGGCTCTCCTAGGCCCCTGCTCCTACGCCCCTAGCCTAGGCTCCTAGGCTCTCCTAGGCCCCTGACACACACAAAGGCTGTACATGCAGCCACAACATAGCAGCTCCACAAATCAGCCTAATGACAGGAGGGCAGGGGATTTTCCACCCCCAGTTGGAGCTTGGATTCCGTCTCCCAAACATTCGCTGAGAAAGCTTGTGATCTCCAAGCCGATTCTGAATTGCGAGTTCCCCTGTCACTAACAGCTCCCTCGGCGTGGGCTGTGTTTTGCCCATACCCGTGCCTGATTCTCTTGAAATTCCTTGAGAGGGATAATGAAACATTTAAATGGAGACTCTTGTCTCGGGTCTACCTAAAAGCATTTTCATCCTCTAGTGATCCCGGATGTTTTAGAACCAAAGCGGCGTAAGCTGCAATGAGCCCGTTCAATTTTCTCGGAAGAACCAGTGAATACAATACAAGAGACAGATTTTTCCTGTCGCTTACAGGAGCGTTTGAAGTGAAAATGGCTGCTTTTTCAACACGGCAGACCTTGTGGGAAATGACCTGAACAGGGGATAAGCTGACAGACCCGCTAGGGGATTTCATTACACCTTCAGATTTGACTGGTGCAACCAGCTTGCGGTAACCTCTGGCAAGCGCTCGCAATTGAATCTGTAAATGTTAATCAATATTTCAGGCCTATTAAATAAAGAAAGGCATTGTGGAAATCAAAGCTCTAATGGCTGGCGTGACGCTAGGCAAAGGTTTCCAGCCTGTCAGGAATCTTGTCAGGAGCAAAAAAAGAGCAAATATTTTAATAAAACAATTATCTCTACAATAGCAAAGCCGTTATGCCACGGGAATGGGATGGCAGCGACTTAATTCCTCTGCCTGTGCAGGGTGGGAACTCGAATGCTGAGAGAGGTTCTGCAAAGAAGAAGGAGACTGCAGATTTATACCCCGCCCTTCTCTCTGAATCAGAGACTCAGAGTGGCTTATAATCTCCTATATCGTCTCCCCCCACGGCAGACAGCCTGTGAGGTGGGTGGGGTTGAGAGGGCTCTCACAGCAGCTGCCCTTTCAAGGACAACTCCTGCGATAGTTATGGCTAACCTAAGGCCATTCCGGCAGCTGCAAGTGGAGGAGTGGGGAATCAAACCCGAGAGCCAGTTTGGTGTAGTCGTTAAGTGTGGGGACTCTTATCTGGGAGAACGGGGTTTGATTCCCCACTCCTCCACTTACAGCTGCTGGAATGACTTTGGGTCAGCCATAGCTATCTCAGGAGTTGTCCTTGAAAGGGCAGCTGCTGTGAGAGCCCCCTCAACCCCACCCACCTCACAGGGTGTCTGTTGTGGGGGGAGAAGATATAGAAGATTGTAAGCCGCTCTGAGACTCTGATTCAGAGAGAAGGGCGGGGTATAAATCTGCAGTCTTCTTCTTCTTCTCCCAGAGAAGAGTCCACACACTTAACCACTACGCCAAAAGGGGGGGGGGGGCTGCCACAATATTGGCTCAAGGAAGTGGTCCTAAACACTTACAGTGTAACAAAACATTTTCGTTCTGGGATTATTATCCTTGACTCCTTTGGTAGCAGAAAGCGAGGTTAGGAGCTGAGCTTCTATAGGGAAGAATGGAGAGAGAGGATATTTTAAATTCTACCTTCTTGCACTTTTTCCCATATAAAATCAGTTACTGCTCTCCCACCCAATTTTTTTTTTTTTTTTTGTGCAGATTTGGGTTGCCAAGCAGTGCCAGGGCTGAGGGCAGGGATATGGTGGGATGACACCAGATGCAGTGCCGTTATCACTTCGGTGGGGGGGGGGGGGAGGAAATGACATGTGTAACTCTAGGAATTGGTTTTTACAATAGAATTTCTAGTGAAACAGTGCTACTGTTTTAAGCATGTTTTAAGGGTTTTTTAAATATATATATATATTTAATTGTTTGCGTCCTTTATAAAGTTTATATCTCAGCTACCTGGCATTAAATTTTATGACACACACGGCCCGGCCCAGCAAGGTCTCATTTATATACTATGGCCCTCATAACAAATGAGTTTGACATCCCTGTTCTAGGCTGATCCTGTATGGAGCAGGGGGTTGGACTAGATGGCCTCTAAGGACCATCCCAATTCTATAATTCTATATGGAGCAACTGATGGGTTTAGAATAGGAAAAGGAGTTTGGCAAGGATGTATATTGTCACCCTGCTTATTTAATTTATATGCAGAGTATATCATGCGGAATGCTGGCCTGGATGAAGCACAAACCGGAATTAAGATTGCTGGGGAAAACATCAACAACCTCAGATATGCAGATGATACCACTCTAATGGCAGAAAGTGAAGAGGACCTAAAGAACCTCTTGTTGAGGGTGAAAGAAGTGAGCACAAAAGTAGGCTTGGAACTCAACATCAAAAAAACAAAGATCATGGCATCTAGCCCCATCACACCTTGGCAAATAGAAGGGGAAGATATGGAAGTCGTGACAGACTTCACATTTCTGGGATCCAAGATCACTGCAGATGGTGACTGTAGCCATGAAATTAAAAGACGTTTTCTCCTTGGGAGGACAGCTATGGCGAACCTGGGCAGTATAATAAAAAGTAGAGACATCACCCTGCCAACAAAAGTCCGTATAGTCAAAGCGATGGTATTCCCAGCAGTAATGTCTGGCTGTGAGAGCTGGACCATAAGGAAGGCCGAGCGCAGAAGAATAGATGCTTTTGAGCTGTGGTGCTGGAGAAGAATCTTGAGAATCCCTTGGACTGCAAGAAGATCCAATCAGTCAGTCTTAAGGGAAATCAACCCAGACTGTTCCCTGGAAGGTCAGATGCTGAAACTGAAGCTCAGATACTTTGGCCACCAAATGAGAAGGGAGCACTCCCTGGAGAAGAATCTTGAGAGTCCCTTGGACTGCAAGAAGATCCAATCAATCAGTCCTAAGGGAAATCAACCCAGACTGTTCCCTGGAAGGTCATATGCTGAAACTGAAGCTCAGATACTTTGGCCACCAAATGAGAAGGGAGCACTCCCTGGAGAAGAATCTTGAGAGTCCCTTGGACTGCAAGAAGATCCAATCAATCAGTCCTAAGGGAAATCAACCCAGACTGATCCCTGGAAGGTCATATGCTGAAACTGAAGCTCAGATACTTTGGCCACCAAATGAGAAGGGAGCACTCCCTGGAGAAGAATCTTGAGAGTCCCTTGGACTGCAAGAAGATCCAATCAATCAGTCCTAAGGGAAATCAACCCAGACTGTTCCCTGGAAGGTCATATGCTGAATCTGAAGCTCCGATACTTTGGCCATCAAATGAGAAGGGAGCACTCACTGGAGAAGATCCTGATGCTGGGAATAACAGAAAGTAAAAGAAGAAGAGAACGGCAAAAGATGAGATGGCTGGACAGTGTTACTGATGTAACAAACATGAATTTGAATGGACTTTGGGGGATGGTGGAAGACAGGAGGGCCTGGCGTGACTTTGTCCATGGGGTTGCAAAGAGTCGGACTCAACTGTGTGACTGAACAATAAAATAAGACAAAAGAGGCCTAGGTTTAAATTCCTCCTTTGTCATGGTGATCCTGGCCAACCATTGTCTCTCAGTCTATTCTCAAAGGTCTGTTATGAGTCCAAAATGTCAGGATTGTATGACTCGCTTACCTTGTGGTTAAAATTATCCACTAAAGAAATGCCAAACTTACAAACCAGTCTTACAAACTTTAGATCTGCATACCTGGCTTATTTCGCCATTAAATTGCTATCATGCTCAGCCTATGGAATGCACATGCATAGATTTTGGGGTTGTTTTCTTTTTTTGCTTAAGTACAAACAGTTGCAAAGCTGTTCGCTCAGCTCTCATTGACACTTCCTGCGATGCAAGGCGAGGTGAGAAGTTTCACTATCACAGATTTATTCCTGAAATCCCCAAAGGGGCCGGGAAGCTGTCGGAATGTCTTGAAAGCCTGGTCTCCAAAGAATAATCTCTAGCAAGAGATAGAATAGATAGTTGCTTAACTCACACTCACAGACGCATTTGTATGTGAGAAAGAGAAAAGAGAGAGGAGAAAGAGTTAGAGATGGAAACAGAGGCTTCGCAATATCAACGGAAGCCATTGCTTCATGGGCCATTTCAAGATTCAAAAAAGAATGCTTCTGTCAGGCTTCAGAAGGAGCCAGTTTGGTGTAGTGGTTAAATGTGAGGGTTCTTGCCTGGGAGAACCGGGTTCGATTCCCCACTCCTCCAATTGCACCTGCTGGAATGGCCTTGGGTCAGCCATAGCTCTGGCAGACGTTGTCCTTGCCAAGTCGCACCCCCAATTCCTCACAGGGAGGCTGGAGCTGTGGTCTAAGAACCCTACATTTAGCCTGAACCTTTTATCTCTTGAACACGCTTCTCTCTGAAGCCGTGTCCAACTTTGAGTGATACCCAGGGCTTTGCCTTGTAGCAGGAACTCCTCGTTTGGAGAGCCAGTTTGGTGTAGCGGTTAAGTGTGCAGACACTTATCTGAGAGAACCGGGTTTGATTCCCCACTCCTCCACTTGCAGCTGCTGGAATGGCCTTGGGTCAGCCATAGCTCTGGCAGAGGTTGTCCTTGAAAGGGCAGCTGCTGTGAGAGCCCTCTCCAGCCCCACCCACCTCACAGGGTGTCTGTTGTGGGGGAGAAGATATAGGAGATTGTAGGCCACTCTGACTCTGTCCTTTAAAGGGCAGCTGCTGTGAGAGCCCTCTCAGCCCCACCCACCTCACAGGGTGTCTGTTGTGGGGAGGAAGGTAAAGGAGATTGTGAGCCGCTTTGAGACTCTGGGATTCAGGGTATAGAGCGGGGTATAAATCCAATACCATTATCGTCATCATCAAAATGGGACAATAGAGAAAAGACTCGTCTGTGAAGCTTTCTTCCGTTGACCCCCGGTGACAGTTTTCCTTTGAATTGGGGACACCTGAATGGGGTTGTTGGATTGGTTTGTTGCTGCGATTTGAAATTTTTCATTTTAAACCAGCCGGCTAAACATTTGGAAGAACTTCTTGGCAGGCAGAGTGCTTCTTCAGTGGAACAGGAGGTGGTGTTCACAAGCATACTTTTAGCACAGCACCAGACTGAGCAAGGGAGTAAAAAAAAAAAAATGGGGAAAATGCAAACCCTCAGTCCTACTCCCTATATATCAGATATTAAAATATAGGACAGGCCGTTAAGGCTTCAGAAGTTACAAATTGCTACAGAGATCCTTTACCTTGAAGCTCTTCAGGCGATTACATGATCAAATGGCCACCTTAGTGAGGAGTTCTTTCTGCTCTGATGGACTCAGCACAAAACAGGCCTCCCTTCTTGCTCCCCTGAGGTTTATCACCTCTCTTTTCCCCATCCCCCTGATCAGGCCAGGCCAGGTCATAAAACCATAGAGTTGGAAGAGACCTCCAGGGTCATCTAGTCCAACACCCTGAACAATGCAGGGAATTCACAACTACCTCCCTCTCACACACATACATCCTGTGGCTCAGTGTTAGAGCACCTGCTTGGCATATAGAAGGTCCCACATTCAATCTTCAGCATCTCCTGTTAATAAGGACCAGGCAGCAGGTTATGTGGAAGACCTCAGCCTGGGACCCTGGAGAGCTACTGCCAGTTTGAGTAGATAATAGTGACTTTGATGGACCAAGGGTCTCGGTCAGTAGAAGGTGGATTCATGTGAGGAGAGGTGTTTTGGCTCAGTGGAAGAGCTTCTACTTGGCATGCAGAAGGTCCCAGGTTCAATCCCCAGCAGTAAAGAACCAGGCAGAAAGTGATGCAAATGACCTCAGCCTGAGACTACCAGTCTGTGTAGATAATACTGACCTTGATGGACCAAGGGTCTAATTCATTAGAAGGCAGCTTCATGCGTTCATGTGTGACAGCCATTCACATACAATAGTGCAAAAAACCACTGTGTGAACAGGACTGAGGTATTAGAGCATATCGCCCTGCCACTGAATTTTTAATTTTCATCTGCAATTAAAGCCTAAATTGATTAATCATTCAATTTAAATCCTGCAGCCTAAATCTGAAATATATGACAATTGAGAACTAAGAGATGTCCTAGGAGATTTCCGTCCCCTACCTCAAGATCTGTGAAGCCCTTGCTTTGCATGCAGAAGGTTCTAGGTTCAATCTATGGCACTTCCAGTTAAAAGTGATGGTCAGTAGGTAATGTGAAAGACCTCTGCCTGAGACTCTGGAGAGATGCTGCCAGTGCGAGTAGATGATATCAACCTTGATGGGCCAAGGACCTGATTCAGTAGAAGGCAGCTTCATGTGTTCATGGGAGGGGCTGCGGCTCACTGGTAGAGCATCTGCTTGGCATGCAGAAGGTCCCAGGTTCAAGCTCCAGTTAAAAGAGATGGCCCGCAGGTGTTGTGAAAGACCTCTGCCTGAGACCCTAGAGAGCTGCTGCTAGTCTGAGTAGGCAATATCGACCTCAATGGACTAAGGGCCTGATTCAGTAGAAGGCAGCTTCATGAGTTCATGGGAAGGGGCTGTGGCTCAGTGGTACAACATCTGCTTGGCATGCAGAAGGTCCCAGGTTGAATCCCCGGCTTCTCCAGTTAAAAGGAATGGTCAGTAGGCAATGCAAAAGACCTCTGCCTGAGACCCTAGAGAGTTGCTGCTAGTCTGAGTAGAAGATATCGACCTTGATGGACCGAACACCTGATTCAGTACTCAGTAGAAGGCTTCATGCATTCATGGGAAAGGCTGCGGCTCAGTAAAAGAGCATCTACTTGGTGTGCAGAAGGTCCCAGGTTCAATCCCTGGCATCTCCAGTTAAAAGGGATAGGCAGTAGGCGATGTGAAAGACCTCTGCCTGAGACCCTGGATCGTGCTGGCAATCTGAGTAGATGATACTGATCTAAATGGACCAAGGATCTGAGTCATTAGGAGGTGGATTCATGCAGGCAGAGGGGTTTTTGGCTCAGTGGCAGAGCTTCTGCTTGGCATGCAGAAGGTCCCAGGTGCAACGCCCAACAGTAAAGGACCAGGCATAAAGTGATGCAAATGACCTCAGCCTGAAACCCTGGAGAGCCATTGCCAGTAGACAATGCTGACCTTGAAGGACTGACTCAGTATTAGGCAGATTCAGAGCTTTTTTTTGTAACCGGAACTCCTTTGCATGTTAGGTCACACACCCCTGATGTAGCCAATTTTCCAAGAACTTACAGTAGGTCCTGTAATAAGAGCCCTGTAAGCTCTTGGAGGATTGGCTACATAAGAGGGGTGTGGCCTCATATGCAAAGGAGTTCCTGCTACAAAAAAAATGCCCTTGGGCAGATTCATGTGTGTCCACAATGGCTGCAAGGAGCAGCAAACATCTCAAAGGTCCACTGTTCCCCCAGCTCAGTCGAAACCCCATGTTCCTGTGTCCTCCCACTAGGCCTGGCTTTTACTTCACATTACAAGAAGCATCACATTTGTTCTCGACAGCTTGCATGTGGCTTAACATTTAGGCAATCCATGTTCAGACCTTAATTAAGTCGAGCGAGACATGGAACAAATGGCGAGCGCTTTCCCCTTCTCACCTCGCAAGCCGAACAGAACGGGCCAGTCCTGTTTTCTGAGGGCCAGCCAAGGACAGGAAAGGCACCAACTGTGAACAGCAGGATCTGCTTCAGATGGGGACCACAGTCCAACTGTTGACAACCTTTGACTCATTGCTCTACAGCAAGCAAGGTTTGACACGCAGAAATGAGCATGTGCATGGGTGTGTTTTAGAACAGCGGTCCCCAATCTTTTTGGCATCAGGAGAGCGGAGGAGACTTGGCAACCCTAGTCAGGGGTGTGTGGCCTAATGCAAAGGAATAAGTACCATAGAGTTTCCCCCTCCCAAATGGCTGGAGTGTCCAGGAAAACCATAGAGTTTTTCCGGAAATGCCTAGAGCGGCTGCCATGCACCAGCATCGGCACAATGATGTTCCTTCCGGGTAACGTCATTGAGTTGCACAGTTTTGTGGAAGATAATTTTTTCCACAGACCAGGGTGCTGATGGTGGTTTCGGGATGATACAATTGTGCACTTTATTTCTATTAGTTTGGAGGGCGGACTCTTATCTAGGAGAACCGGGTTTGATTTCTTACTCCTCCACCTGCAGCTGCTGGAGTGGCCTTGGGCCAGCTCTCTCAGCCCCATCCACCTCTCAGGGTGTCTATTGTGGGAGAGGAAGGTAAAGATGATGAAGAAGAAGATTTATACCTTGCCCTTCTCTCTGAATCAGAGACTCAGAGCGGATTACAATCTCCTTTATCTTCCTCCCCCACAGCAGACACCCTGTGAGGTGGGTGGGGCTGAGAGGGCTCTCACAGCAGCTGCCCTTTCAAGGACAACTCCTACAAAATCTATGGCTGTCCCAAGGCCATTCCACCAGCTGCATGTGGAAGAGTGGGAAATCAAACCCAGTTCTCCCAAGTAAGAGTCTGCACACTTAACCACTACACCAAACTGGCTACACCAAAGCAGATTGTGAGCCACTCTGAGACTCTGAAATTCAATGTCTTCTTACTATTATTATTGTTGTTGTTGTTATTACTACTACATTGTAATATATAATGAAATAATTATACAACTCACAGCCTGGTTGCTAACAGGCCACGGACCAGTACCAATCCATGGACTAAGGGTTGGGGACCCCTGTTTAGAAGATGCAGAAGAAGCTGGGTGCTGACGCCCTCCCTTTTGGAAAATATGACACTGGCCAATGCCACCACACTGAAGTATTGGCCAAGCTGAAAGAAGGAGCCCTGAGATCTCTGCTCGAAACTCTAATTTCTCCATATGAAACAAGGCAATGAAATTGGTCTGCTTTATAGAAGAGGGCCACAGCTTAGTGATAGAGCACATGGCTTTGCATGCAGCCTGCAAACTGGTAGGAGATTATCAGACCAACAACGTTCTGATTGCTTGGCAAATGGGTAGAGTTGCCAGGCATGGCAACCAGTAGGAGCTTGGGTTGAGGATGTTTCACAAGAGTCATGATGTCACTTCCTGGAAGTGACACCATGCTGCTCGAGGAATCTCCAGAAACTATGGAAAAACCAAAGATTTTCTGGTGATTCCTACAGCTACATGATGTCACTTCCAGGTTACCCCTAGAAGTGATGTCACACCATGCACAACATTGGCAGGATATTTCTTTTTCTCCTCCTCCCACTGTCTGGGCAGCAATGGAGATAGTAGAAGGACTGGCAACCTTACATAAGAACCTAAGAGAAGCCATGTTGGATCAGATCAATGGCCCATCCAGTCCAACACTCTGTGTCACTTAAGAACATAAGAGAAGCCATGTTGGATCAGATCAATGGCCCATCCAGTCCAACACTCTGTGTCACTTAAGAACATAAGAGAAGCCATGTTGGATCAGGCCAATGGCCCAGCCAGTCCAACACTCTGTGTCACATAAGAACATAAGAGAAGCCATGTTGGATCAGGCCAGTGGCCCATCCAGCCCAACACTCTGTGCCACATAAGAACATTAGAGAAGCCATGTTGGATCAGGCCAATGGCTCATCCAGTCCAACACTCAATGTCACATAAGAACATAAGAGAAGCCATGTTGGATCAGGCCAATGGCCCATCCAGTCCAACACTCTGTGTCACAGAAGAACATAAGAGAAGCCATGTTGGATCAGATCAATGGCCCATCCAGTCCAACACTCTGTGTCACACAGTGGCCAAAACCTTACAAACTGGCAATCCCGTAGACTGGGATAAATGGCAAAGGAAGGAGGAGACTGGCAGGGATCGCGGCCAGAGAAAATCACAACACTTTTCCATCCCATAATATAGCTACAGCTGTTGCCAAGACATGTCATCCTGTGTATACTTCCAGGATCAAGATGTAAGCCATGTTGGTATTGATTATTAATGGGGGGGGGGGAGACGTTCCTACCTTTGCCCTCGACAAAATAAGTAACTTCTTGATCCTAGTTTTCATTGTAAAGTTATGGGAGCTTACGGTTGCCATGGCAATTTGGGGGCAAGACCAGATTATTAAGGCCTAGACATAAAGGCTCCAGATCCCTTCCCACCCTTCCCCAACCCCATTTCAGCCATTTTATAACATATATACGAAAGAATCTCATGAATCATCTTGTGGCTACCCTCATCTGTCTGCAGTAAAACACTGAGCTATTAAGGATAAGCGCATTCCCTAAGGAAGTTTATGATATAATGATTGAAATATCAAGGAGAAGAAAGAACCTTCGCTGTATGATAATCCTCAAGGAAAGACAGCTTCCATCTGCAAAATATTATCGGGCACGAGAGAATGGATCAAGAGAGTAGGCTCGGGGTTTCTTTCGTATTGCTGTTATAAGCCTGAAAGGTCTGTGGACTGCTGTAGCTTAGAAAATTTATTTCCATGGACGATCATAGATCATCCGCATTTCATCCTCCTCTCCGAATGGGGAAGGAGGGAAATTAGTTTTCTAAAGGAATATTAGAGATTCCATACTCTCTTTTTGTCTTCTTGTATTAAAAAGAAACTTGCAATCAAATTGTGAAGATATGGCTCAGTTTGGATGTGAAACAGAAAAGACTCGGGCATCCAGGGCTTTTTTTTTTGTAGCAGGAACTCCTGTGCATATTAGGCCACACCTCCTGACATAGCCAATTATCCTGAAGCTTACAGTACGTCCTGTATACGAAGAGCCCGGTAAGCTCTTGGAGGATTGGCGTAGGGTTGCCAAGTCCTATTTCAGAAATATCTGGGGACTTTGGGGGTGGAGCCAGGAGACTTTGGGGGTGGAGCCAGGAGACACTGGGGTGGAGCTAGGGGGGAGGGGGGGAAACGGCGCCAAGGAGCGTGGTGAGCCGCCCCATCTCGGAGCGGGCAGCCACTGCGCTGCTGCCGGCTCTTCTCCGCTCACCGTAGCTGCTCCTCCGAGATGGGCTCAGGCTGAGCCCATCTCGGAGGAGCAGCTAAGATGAAGCCGAGAAGAGGCGGCGGCAGCGCTGCGGAACCCAGATTCGCGGCTCGCCATGCTCCTGGCCTGCCTCCACCCTCCCCTTCTCTGATTTTACCTCAGAGGCGGAGCGGGCGATGGCGCTACGCTGCTGCCGCCTCTTCTTGGCTTCATCTTAGCTGCTCCTCTGAGATAGGCTCACCCTGATAGGTTTTTTCCTACAAAAAGTCCCATGCAGAAAAACGGTGTCACCGGGGTGTGTGGCCTAATATGCAAATGAGTTCCTGCTGGATATGCATATGAGTTCCACACATCTTCATGTGTGCAGTTTTTCTACCCCCCCCCCCCCAAAAAAAAAAAAAGCCCTGGTAGACCCTGCTTAGCTTTCAAGATCTGACAAGTTAGGGCTAGCCTGGGCTATCCAGATAAGGGGTGATCTGAAGGACAGGGCTAGGGTTAGATAAAAATATGGAGCAGAGGTCCATCAGTGGCTATTGGCTACAGTGTGTATATGTGTGTGTATATAATTTTTTTGGCCACTGTGTGAGACAGAGTGTTGGACTGGATGGGCCACTGACCTGTTCCAACATGGCTTCTCTTATGTTCTTATATGACACAGAGTGTTGGACTGGATGGACCACTGGCCTGATCCAACATGGCTTCTCTTATGTTCTTATGTGACACAGAGTGTTGGACTGGATGGACCACTGGCCTGATCCAACATGGTTTCTCTTATGTTCTTATGTGACACAGAGTGTTGGACTGGATGGGCCACTGGCCTGTTCCAACATGGCTTCTCTTATGTTCTTATGTGACACAGAGTGTTGGACTGGATGGGCCATTGGCCTGATCCAACATGGCTTCTCTTCTGTTCTTATGTGACACAGAGTGTTGGACTGGATGGGCCATTGGCCTGATCCAACATGGCTTCTCTTCTGTTCTTATGTGACACAGTGTTGGACTGGATGGGCCACTGGCCTGTTCCAACATGGCTTCTCTTATGTTCTTATGTGACACAGAGTGTTGGACTGGATGGGCCATTGGCCTGATCTAACATGGCTTCTCTTATGTTCTTATATCCCAGCCTTCAGGTGGGGCCTGGAGATCTCCCACTTTTTACAACTGGCGGAGATCAGCTCCCTTGGAGAAAATGGCTGCTTGGAAGGTTGGACTTGAGGTCACTGCTGTGGCCCCTCCCCCCCAAACCCTGCCCTTTCGTGGCTCCACCCCCAAACTCTGCAGCTGTTTTCCAACACAGACCGGGCAACTGTAGTCAGGGTTGTGGAATAAGGAAGAGTACTTTGAACATATGAAGCTGCCTTCTACTGAATCAGACCCTCGGTCCATCAAAGTCACTATTGTCTACTCAGACTGGCAGCGGCTCTCCAGGGTCTCAGACTGAGGTTTTTCATACCTACTTGCTTGGACCCTTTTGAGTTGGAGATGCCAGGGATCGAACCTGGGACCTTCTGCTTCCCAAGCAGATGCTCTACCACCGAACCACCATCTTTCTCTGAATGGCCTTTTCCATTCCATAACATCAATGGTGGGCTGGAAGAGATCTCCAAAGCAAATGTGAATAAATGCTTAATACTTATATATTAATTACTGTTCGGGGACTGAATTCCTATAAATATCTCACAGATGTCATTTGAAATTACAGGCTTCTTCCCAACGCAGCATCTGCAGACAGACCCTGAAACCTGCAAACGAGGAAATGACAACTCGCAGGCACCTAATTGCTGGTGCTTGTCAGCGGCAAAATGCTAGCAGGCTTACAGCTAATGGTCCCGATCCAACATCTTCGTGTGTGCCATAGCATCAGCATTGGCAGCTGTGCAGGTGCTCCAGTTTGGCAGGGCATACCCCAGGGTCTGAAGAGGTTGCTGTTATCTGGATGTGTGGAATTCACTGTCACAGGAAGTGGTGGCCAGTGCCACTACAAGCGTAGACAAGCTTCAAGAGGGGGTTGGTTAAACATCTGGAGCAGAGGTCCATCAGTGGCTATTGGCCACAGCGTATTGTTGGAACTCTCTGTCTGGGGCAGTGATGCTCTCTATTTTTGGTGCTTGGAGGGGGGCAACAGGGGGAGGGCTTCTGGAGTTCTGGCCCTGCTGGTAGAAGTCCTGATAGGGTTGCCAAGTCCAATTCAAGAAATATCTGAGGACTTTGGGGGTGGAGCCAGGAGACTTTGGGGTGGAGCCAGGAGACATTGGGGGTGGAGCCAGGAGCAAGGGTGTGACGAGCATAATTGAACTCCAAAGGGAGTTCTGGCCATCACATTTCAAGGGACCACACACCTTTTAAAATGGCTTCCATCCATAGGAAATAATGAAGGATAGGGGAATTTTCTTTTGTGGCTCCTAAAATTGGACCCCCTGATCCAATCATTTTGAAACTTCGGGGATATTTCAGGGAGAGGCACTGGATTCTATGCTGAAAATATGGTACCTCTACCTCAAAATACAGCCCCCACTGGAGCCCGAGATACCTGTGGATCAATTCTCCACTATTTCCTATGGGAATAAGTCTCCGTAGGGAATCATAGAGTTCCCAGCAGACATTTTCCTCCCCCCACCGCTTTCTGATGACCCTGAAGTGGGGGGAGGGCCTCCAAACCAGGGGATCCGCTGCCTCCACCCGGGGATTGGCAAACCGGAGTTCTGATGGCACCTGGATTTTGGCTGCTGTGTGATAAAGAGTGTTGGACTGGATGATCCATCATGGTTTCTCTTATGGCCTTGTGCTATTGCTACCCTGAGACCCTGGAAGAGCACAGACATGGGGCCATTCACACATGCACCTCCAACCCTGGGCCTTTTGCGTCCTGCATAGGGCTGTCGCAGTGCCTGGCAACCAGCAGGAGGGCACTAGATGAGGCTGTTGGAGGGGGGGGGGGGTGCACTTCTGGGGGTGGGGCCATGGCACAGAGTAGCATAGGTAACTCTAGGAACTGCCAGAAACTATTGCTTTTGTTGGAGTGAGCGACTCAGCACGTTTGGGCATTGAGGAGAACCACATCACTCTAAGTGTGTATAGCTCTTATCTCCTAGCATGGGATGTTTCTCTTTGATTCAGGGCTTTTTTTTGGTAGCAGGAACTCCTTTGCATATTAGGCTACACCCCCAGGTGTAGCCAGTCCTCCAGGAGCTTACAGTAGGCCCTGTACGAAGAGCCCTGTAAACTAGAAGAAGAAGAAGACTGCAGATTTATACCCCATCCTTCTCTCTGAACTCAGAGAGGCTTACAATCTCCCATATCTTCTCCCTCCACAACAGACACCCTGTGAGGTGGGTGGAGCTGAGAGGGCTCTCACAGCAGCTGCCCTTTCAAGGACAACCTCTTCCAGAGCTATGGCTGACCCAAGGCCATTCCAGCAGGTGCAAGTGGAGGAGTGGGGAATCAAACCCGGTTCTCCCAGATTAGAGTCCACATACTTAACTACTACACCAAACTGGCTCTCTGGGGGCTACATCAGGGGGTGTGGTCTAATATGCAAAGGAGTTCCTGCTACCCCAAAAAAGAGAGCCCTGCCGCTTGCAGATCGGTGTGATATTTTCCCATAAATCACTGAGACCCCCTGATTTAAACAGGGTTGGCTATTATTAACTACAAAGGAACGGACTGAAGGCAAGACAGAAAAGAAATTTAAAAGGCAATCTAAACATTTAGCAAGACAAAATACTTCAAATACCTACTTTCCTTACTTCTAGTTCAATGATTACGAAGATCTTTGATAACTGAGATGCCCAATTATGTCTCGCTCATGGCTAGTCCATGAAAGAACTGCATAGATGAGGGCATGTCTTTGAAGAACACAAAATGAGGAAGGCTAAATGAAAGAGGGAACAGAAATGAAAGATATTTCAAGAAAGCGGCTGAAGAAGAATTGCAGATTTATACCCCACCCTTCTCTCTGAATCAGAGACTCAGAGCGGCTTACAATCTCCTATATCAGGGGTGGCCAACGGTAGCTCTCCAGAAGTTTTCGGCCTACAACTCCCATCAGCCCCAGCCCCACCCCTGTCCTATATCTTCTCCCCCCACAACAGATTCCCTGTGAGGTGGGTGGGGGTGAGAGCTCTCCCAGAAGCTACCTTTCAAGGACAGCTCTGCCAGAGCTATGGCTGACCCAAGGCCATTCCAGCAGGTGCTGGTTCTCCCAGATAAGAGTCCATGCACTTAACCTCTACACCAAACTGAGAAACTGAGGAGAGATACTGGAGACGTGGACAAATGGGAGACGCAGTGAGCCAGGGGATCTGGAAAGGGGCTTTGGGAAGACAAAGATATTGGGATATTTGGTTACTATAGCAAAATTTGCCCAATCACAGAAGTGTGATCCTGATTGTGGTAAATACAACTCCCAAGCGGTATATTGCAAAAAAAAAGGTAAACTTACATTTATTCAAGTAGATCCAGTTTCACGTTCAGGTTGCAGTCACAGAATCATAGAGTTGGAAGGGCTCTCCAGGGTCATCTAGTCCAACCCCCTGCACAATGAAGAACCTCACAAATACCTTCCCCTAAATTCACAGGATCTTCATTGCGTCCAAGTAGAAGACTGTAGATTTAGAAGACTGCAGATTTATACCCCGCCCTTCTCTCTGGATCAGAGACTCAGAGCGGCTTACAATCTCTTATAACTTCTCCCCCCACAACAGACACCCTGTGAGATGGATGGGGCTGAGAGGGCTCTCACAGCAGCTGCCCTTTCAAGGACAACTCCCGCAATAGCTATGGCTAAACCAAAGCCATTCCAGCAGGGGCAAGTGGAGAAGTAGGTAATCAAACCCCGTTCTCCCAGATAAGAGTCCACACACTTAACCACTACACCAAACTGGCTCTCTGGAGAAGTAGGGAGAGAAGCCTAATCTAAAAAGTAGTTTCCTATCACAGGGTTGCTAGGTCACAGCGGGGTGGACATAGATGCTGATTGGCCTGGCTACACCATGTGGTATGAGTCAGTAAGGTTATTTCCTGGAGGAGGTGCTTAATTAATTAAATATGTGGGGTAGCTACATCATGGTGGGGCATAGATGGTGATTGGCGGGGGCTAGGTCACGGGGTGGGGTCATGACCTGGGTGACATCATTGGGGTCATGACCCTGATGATGCAGTTTCCAGTGACGTCTGTGGAAGTGACATCACTGGCCACGCCCCCTTCATTAATTATGCAAGGGTTGACACAGCTTTCAGTGCAATCACCAGAAGTGACGACACTGGCCATGCCCCCTTCATTAAAAATGCATGGGGGGCTATTTACTACTCCCATAGAGTATAAAGGAGAATTGATCCACGGGTATCTGGGGCTCTATGGGAGTTATTTTTTGAGGTAGAGGCACCACATTTTCAGCATAGCATCTGGTGACTCTCCTCAAAATAACCCCCAAGTATCAAAAAGATTGGACTAGGGGGTCCAATTCTATGAGCCTCTAAAGAAGGTGCCCCTATCCTTCATTATTCCAAATGGAGGGTAGGCATTTAAAAGATGTGCAGTCCCTTTAAATGTGATGGCAGAATTCCCTTCAGAGTTCACTCATGCTTGCTGCACCCTTGCTCCTGGCTCTACTCCCGAAGTCTCCCGATATTTCTTGAGTCGGACTTGGCAACCGTATTCCCAGTGCCCCCATTTCCTGTGGAAATACAGCCAGGGAAACTATGGCAGGGGAAACATTACAGGATTAAACCCCCCCCCCCCCAAATCTGCTTTTCTCTCAGAGGCAAAGTCCTCCTTTGCTCTCCAATGGAGAGCTACAAATGACAAAACATTGAGCGCAATAAGAACAGAAGCTCAATGCAACATTCCCCACCACAAGCTCTGCATTTAACCCAGCAAACCTGAGAAGAGTTTCCAAATCAATGAAATTGCAGGTTTCAAAGATGGGCAGAGGTGGTCGGGTTTCAAAGGGAGAAACAAACGTCCCTCCCATTGTCTCCATCCAGCTCCAAGCATCCAACAATTATTTCAGCGGTCGTTTTTTGGGGTGGCGTAACAATCACAACCCCCCGACGAACGTTTGCCATTATCTCCACAGGTTGCTTTTCCCACGGAAAGGCAAGGACAACCACACAAACAGAAGGAGCTTTGAAAACAGCTGCGCATAGCCAAAGGCCTGATCGAATGTTGCTCTTCTCACAAGGCTCCCGGTCCGTGCGGCAGTGCGGGATAACAACCTTATATCAAGCAGCGAAGAATGGGATGTCGTGTTTTCCACGGGGGAGAGAAAATCCACTCAAGATTTTTTGACATTGTGAAATGCAACAGCTGAAGGTCTGATACTTGAGAAGAAAGACTTGTTTTCATGCCTGGGCAGCAACGAACCATATGAAGTTCGACTACAGGCGGCTGTTGTCAAGTTAATAAGCGCCTTCCCACTGCTTTGTAGAGCTTGTGCTCCTAAAGACAACTACTGTTTCATAGCAGACAGAGCAGGGGTGTCAAACTCATTTGTTATGAGGGCCGGATCTGACATAAATGAGACCTTGTTGGGCCAGGCCATATTGGATTGGGCCAGGCCATGGTGGGCTAGGCTATGTTGGGCCAGACCATGTATGTACCTATTTAAGATTAGACGGCAGTGATATAAACTTTATAAAGGACAGAGACGTTCACAATTTTTTTTTAAGTAAAACATGCTTAAAACGTTAGCATTCCTTGGTTTTAAAGGTGCTATCTTTGCATTTCTCCCATGTGATCCAGGGAACTGGACAAAGGAAGCTCTTGCTCTTTCCCTCCCTCCCCGGGAAACCAAGAGGGGGAGGAGCCTCAGCCAATAGAAGGAAGAAAGGCTTGGTTCAGTAGCTCTGCTGTGTGATTGAGAGAGCCGGGCAAAGCAAGCTCTGCCTCCCCCCTGCCTTCCTCCCCAAGGGAGAAACCTCAGCCAATGGAGAAAATAAAGGTTTTGCTCTGTAGCTCCTATCTGATTGAGCAAGTCTTGCAAAGCAAGCTGTGATGCAGAAGGAAGCAAGAGAGAGGGAGAAGGAATCGGATGACAGCCAGTTGCTCGGGGGTCTGATTCAGCCTCTGGGCTGTGTGTTTGACACCCCTGGGATAGAGTGCTGCTGATGTCCTGAACAGGCATTCATGTGCAAAGAGAATCTCAGTCTAAATCCTTGGTGGGCTATGGTGGACGAAACTGCTATCAAGTCCCAATCAGCTTATGGCAACCCCATAGAGTTTTCAAGGCAAGAGATTTTAAAGGTGGTTTACCATTGCTTGCCTCTGCATAGCAACCATGGACTTCCTTGGTAGTATCTAGGACTGTCAACCTCCCATTGGTGGCTGGAGATCTCTGGGAATTCCAGCTGATCTCCAGGCTACGGAGATCAGTTCCTGCAGTGTACTGGGAGCTTCAAACGCAGACCCTTTGATGGAGAGGCTCCTTGCAGCTGCATTCAGATTGGCCGCTCTTGCTGAGCCAGCCAGTCAGGTAATATCCATTTGAATGAAGCCCGTGGTTTGAGAGGTTCCTTGCAGCTACACTCAGAGTGGCTGCCCTTGCTGAGCCAGTCAGTCAGGTAATATCCATTTGAATGAAGCCTGTGGTTTGAGAGGCTCCTTGTAGCTACACTCAGTGTGGCTGCCCTTGCTGAGCCAGCCAGTTAGGTATTTGAATGAACGCCATGCAAATGAGGGTTCCGAGTACTTGTTTTCCTATTGGGTTGTTTGTATAAGAGGTGTGCTTTGGTGGAGTTTCTGTGTCTATAGCTGCATTTGTTTTCAGTATGTTTTCAGTTGGGTATTCACCAATAAAAGAGCTATGCTAGAATTACTGCAGTGTCTGACCCACTACTTTTCACTTCCCCTGGAGAAAATGGCTGTTTTGGAAAGTAGACTCTATGGCATTATACCATGCTAAGGTCCCTCCCCTCCCCAAACTCTGCCTTCCCCAGGATCCACCCCCAAAATCAACAGTTGTTTTCCAACCGAGACCTGGCAACCCTTGTGTTGTCCCATCCAAATACCAACTGGGACCAACCCTACTCAGCTTTTGAGTTCTGATGAAATTGGGCTAGCTTGGGCCATCCAGAGCAGGGCAGCTAAGGAATACTGAGTTGCAATTGGGATGGACTAAGTCTACCTTAACAGAATATGGTGTGCACCACTGCTGCATTCCACAGCACCATGCCCATGGTCCAGGTGGGCTTTCTCCCACCTGGGAGCTTCCCAACCTGCCAGTCCACACTGGGCCAGTGGGGGGAACCTCCCCCGGTGTTGCCGGTGCGATAACATCACCTGTGAGTGACGTCATTGCGCCGGTGATGTTGTGCGCCGGCCACTCTAGGCATTTCCAGCAAACCTCTATGGTTTTCCTGGATGCTCAGCAATTTGGGAAGGAAAACTCTATGGTACAATAGGCCTTGGGGGACTTGGCAACCCTACTTCATGCCCAGTTTTCTCTGAATGTGTTTTTATATAAAGAGGCCTTACAGTGAAGACAGAGTTGCACAGGGTTTTGGTTTTTTTTTTTTTTTTAGCAGGAATGCAGTTCTGACTGGCTTGGTGTCAGCGGGTGTGGCCTAATATGCAAATAAGTTCCTGCTGGGCTTTTTCTACCCCGAAAAAAGCCCTGGAGTTGAACATAAGCTGATATTGCCTATCGGCAGCTGCCTCCAAGAATCTAATCTGGAGAACTGGGTTTGAATCCCTGGTCCTTCTCTTGAAGCCTGCTTGGTGACTTTGGAGAGTCACAGTTCTTTCTGAATTCTCTCAGCCCCACCTACCTTACATGGTGTATGTTGCGTGGAGAGGAAGGGAAGGTGATTCTAAGCTGCAAAGGAGGAGGAGGAGGAGGAGGAGGAGGTGATTGGATTTATACCCCGCCCTTCACTTGAAGTCTCAGAGTGGTTTACAATCTCCTTCCCTTCCCCTCCCCACAACAGACACCCTGTGAGGAAGGTGGAGCTGAGAGAGCTCTGATAGAAACTGCTCTTGAGCAGAACAGGTCTGGGAGAATTATGACTGACCCAAGGTCATAGCAGCAGCTGCATGTGGAGAATTGGGGAATCAAACCCACTTCTCCTAGGCTAAAGTCCGTGCACTTAACCACTGCACCAAAATGGCCGAGCCCCTGAAAGGTAGAGAAAAGTGTGGTACAAAAACATTTGCTTCTTCTTTTTTTTCGGATGAGCTTTCACCCAACTTCAGAAGGCAAAGTGACATGAAAAGTTTAGTTATTTGCAAACTTATTGCAAATTAATCCATTCATTAATGAAGTAACTAAAAGGCACATTATATATTTTAAAATAGATATATTAAAATCCTTAACGAATTGACGGCTTTATGTGTATTGGAGAGGGTGGTTCTCAGGAATGAAATCTGCGATCTTTCATACGCCTCTCTGTAACAAATTCGCATTTCATTGTACTTCATGAGGGAAACATTACTTATGGGTAATGGCATAGGCAGATTACAAACAGATGTGGACCGAAAGTGAATCTTTTATTGAATTAGCTGCTCTTCTGAGAATCGGCAACATAAATCAAGGGCAAAATAAATACTGTGAACTTTGTCTCCCCTCCCCCCCCAACTCAAAGGTTGCTTTTGGGGAATATCCCCAATCCCTTGGGGTAAGGGTTGCCAAATCCCTCGCAGACTCCGGCAGGGGAGTCTCTTTTGGGAGTACATATTGTACCATAGAGTTTTCTCTCCCAAATGGCTAGAGCATCCGGGAAAACCATAGAGTTCCCCCGGAAATGCCTAGAGTGGCCGCCACGTGCCACCGTCGCCGTGATGACATCACTTCCGGATGATGACATTGTGCCGGAGACGTCGGGGGAGGTTGGGAACCTCCTGGGTAGTGGAACCCCCGCCCGGACCGGGGGCTTGGAAGACCTACTTGGGGTTCTTTTCAACGGAGACTAGGGTTGCCAAGTCCAATTCAAGAAATATCTGGGGACTTTGGGGGTGGAGCCAGGAGACTTTGGGGGTGGAGCCAGGAGACATTAGGGGTGGAGCCAAGATCAAGGCTGTGACAAGCATCATTGAACGCCAAAGGGAGTTCTGGCCATCACATTGAAAGGGACGACACACCTTTTCAATGCCTTCCTTCCATAGGAAATAATGAAGGATAGGGGTGCCTTCTTTTGGGGCTCATAGAATTGGACCCCCTGGTCCAATCTTTTTGAAACTTGGTGGGTATTTTGGGGAGAGGCACAACATGCTGTACTGAAAATTTGGTGCCTCTACCTCAAAAAACAGCCCCCCCCAGAGCCCCAGATACCCGCGGATCAATTCTCCATGATTTTCTATGGGAATAAATCTCCACAGGGAATAACAGAGTTCCCAGCAGACATTTCCCTCCCCTCCCCCCGCTTTCTGGCGACCCTGAAGCGGGGGGAGGGCCTCCAAACCAGGGGATCCCCTGCCCCCACTTGGGGGTTGGCAACCCTTATGGAGACAGACTAGAGAACTCAGGACTCCAGAGGAAAAAGATCAGAGAGAATAGCTTATAATTCAAATTGTTGGTTAAAACCATACACAGGTAATACACAGGCAGCTTTTTTCTTTAGCAGGAATGCACAGGAATGCAGCTCCAGCTGGCTTAGCACCGGGGGGGGGGTCAGGCCTAATATGCAAATGAGTTCCTGCTCGGCTTTTCCAATGGAAAAGTCCCATGTGAAACAATTGTGCCATTGGGGGTGTGGCCTACTATGCAAATGAGCTCCTGCTGAGTTTTTCCTCCAAAAAAAGCCCTGCTGATACTCCATTTTATTTTGCCATCACATTGCAGCCAATTTATTGGTGTGTCATGGACAGGGCTTTTTTTTTTTTTTTGTAGCACGAACTCCTTTGCATGTTTGGCCACACACCTCTGATGTAGCCAATCCTCCTGGAGCTTAAAGGGCTCTTAATACAGGGTCTACTGTAAGCTCCAGAAGGATTGGCTACATCAGGGATGTGTGGCCTAATAGGCAAAAGAGATCCTGCTAGAATTCCTGACAGGGCTCTTTGTACAGGGCTTGCTGTAAGCTCCAGGAGGATTGGCTACATCAGGGGTGTGTGGCCTAATGTGCAAAGGAGGTCCTGCTAGAATTCCTTACAGGGCTCTTCGTACAGGGCCTGCTGTAAGCTCCAGGAGGATTGGCTCCATCAGGGGTGTGTGGCCTAATAGGCAAAGGAGGTCCTGCTAGAAGTCTTTACAGGGCTCTTCGTACAGGGCCTGCTGTAAGCTCCAGGAGGATTGGCTACATCAGGGGTGTGTGGCCTAATATGCAAAGGAGGTCCTGCTAGAATTCCTCTCTTAGTGCAGAGCCTACTGAGAGCTCCAGGAGGACTGGCTACATCAGGGGTGTGTGGCCTAATATGCAAAGGAGGTCCTGCTAGAATTCCTTACAGGGCTCTTTGTACAGGGCCTGCTGTAAGCTCCAGGAGGATTGGCTACATCAGGAGTGTGTGGCCTATTATGCAAAGGAGGTCCTGCTACAAAAAAAGCCCTGCCTCCCTTCCGTACAAATTATCAGATTCAACTGTTTAAAATAAAGATCAACAGCAACTTCCTATATCAGCAAGGGCCTTGCTGATCACACCAATGGTCCATCTAGCTCAGCATCCTTTTTCCCATGGTGGCCGCCAGGCCTTTTTTTTGTAGTGGGAACTCCTTTGTATTTATTTCACAGGAGATTAAAAGTTTATTTTCAGACAAACATTTATTGATTCAATTGGGATTTTTTTTTTTTTAAGTCAGCCTTCCCTGCTCTCATGGGGCTCAGGCCGGTTTACAACAATTTAGTTTAAAACCAGTTAAAGCCATAAAACAATATATAAAACATTCAGGAGAATGAAACATGTTAAACAAGATGGCAGTTGCTAGCAGGCGGGGCCTGGAGATCTCCTTCTTTCACAACTGATCTCCAGCTGGCAGAGATCAGCTTCCCTGGGAAAAAATGGCGGCTTGGAAGTAGGCTTCCCAATCCGCAGGTCCCAGCGGGGGATTCCCCGGTTTTACAGGCTTCCCCCCGCCCCCAGCCAGCTGGCCGACGGGGGAAGCTCATCCCCCAAAGCCACGCTGTACCTCTAGATCTTGGGCAGGACCTACAAACAGGTCCCGTTTCAAAATGTGTGCGTGCCTTTAAACTGGAGCAGGAAGTACTTCATGGGGAAGGGTTAGCAACAGCAGACCTCGTGAGAGTGCAGCCCCTCTGTTTGTTTTGCTTTCCTTTCGGACAAGTGTGTGTGTGTGTGTAAAAGAGCAGCGTAGCCCCTGTACTTTCCAGACCTGGTTGTGGAGTCACCAGAAACTCCCGCTTTGTTCTACTGCTGCAGACCAACACGGCTGCCCACTTGCACCAGAGACAGTTAAGCGTGTGTGTGAGTGAGAGAGAGAAAAGGTGGGGGGGAAGGGGAGGGAACTCTATTATTCCCTATGGAGACATTCTCATAGGAAATAATGGAGAATTGATCCACAGGTATCTGGGCCTCTGGGGGGGCTGTTTTTAGAGGTTGAGGCACCAGATTTGCAGCATAGCATCCAGTACCTCTCCCCCAAATACCCTCCAAGTTTCAAAAAGATTGGACCAGGGGATCCAATTCTATGAGCCCCAAAAGAAGGTGCCCCTATCCTTCATTATTTCCTATGGAGGGAAGGGATTTAAAAGATGTGTGGTTCCTTTAAATGTGATGGCCAGAACTCCCTTGAAGTTCAATTATGCTTGTCACACCCTTGCTCCTGGCTCCACCTCCAAAGTCTCCTGGCTCCACCCCCAAAGTCCCCAGATATTTCTTGATTTGGACTTGGAAACCCTACTTGGAAGGGTGGACTCTACCTGGCTTGTTAGCCTTTCGTAGGGCCTGTAAAACGGAGCTGTTCCTCCAGGCTTTTGGATGAGGCGGCGGGTATCTATTAGATCAGTTGGCCTCCCCTACTGTACTGTTCTGTTGTACCATCCCGCTATACTATTTTGGTATACCATCTTGCTGGACCATCCTGTTGTACTTTTACTAAATATTGTAACTGTTTTTTTATTGTGATGTTACTGTGATTTAGCGGCCCCGTGGCGCAGAGTGGTAAAGCAGCAGTACCGTGGTCTGAACTCTCTGCTCACGACCTGAGTTCGAGTCCGGCAGAAGCTGGATTCAGGTAGCCGGCCCAAGGTTGACTCAGCCTTCCATCCTTCCGAGGTTGGTAAAATGAGTACCCAGCTTGCTGGGGGGGGGGGGGGGGAGTGTAAAAGACTGGGGAAGGCAATGGCAAACCACCCTGTAAAAAGTCTGCCGTGAAAACATTGTGAAAGCAACATCACCCCAGAGTCAGAAACGACTGGTGCTTTCCTTTCCTTTCCTTTCCTTTCCTTTCCTTTCCTTTCCTTTCCTTTCCTTTCCTTTCCTTTCCTTTCCTTTCCTTTCCTTTCCTGTCCTTTCCTTTCCTTTCCTTCTGTGATTTTATTGTGATTTCATTATGACTTATGATGTACTCTGCTCTGAGCGCCCATGGGGGAATGGGCGGAAAATAATAATAATAATAATAATAATAATAATAATAATAATAATAATAATAATAATAATAATAATAATAATAATAATAATAATAATAATAATTGAACCATGCTGAGGCCTTTTCCCTCTCCAACCTCTCCCCTCTTCTGGATTCCCGCTCCATTCAAGGAGTGGGATGGCCACTCCCGGATTAGAGGCCCTGAAGCTTAAGCTTCATTAGTTTCATAGTCGAGCTGCCCATGTCTTAAAGAGGGGAGAGGAGTTCTTCCAGAATGATGAGTGGTCTTTAGACTACAGAGGTGACAACCAATGTTCCCTCTAAACTGCAGAGTCTTGTGAGCAAAAATTCTACTTTGTGAGCTACTGGTATTAAAGTTTTGAACTACTGCATAAATTTCTGCGCTCTGGGGTCATCCTTCCTGAGCTAAGACAACAATGTGTGAGCTGAAGGCTAAAAATCTGTCAGCTAGCTCACGCTAACTCAACTTAGAGGGAACACTGATGACAACTCCCCTAGAGGAAATGGGCAGTTTCAGAAGGCAGACTACGATTACTGGAGAGCCAGTTTGGTTTAGTGGTTAAGTGCACGGACTCTTATCTGGGAGAACTGGGTTTGATTCCCCACTCCTCCACTTACAGCTGCTGGAATGGCCTTGGGTCAACCATAGCACTCGCAGAGCTGTCCTTGAAAGGGCAGCTTCTGGCAGAGCTCTCTCAGCCCCACCCACCTCACAGGGTGTCTGTTGAGAGGGAGGAAGGTAAAGGAGATTGTGAGTGGCTCTGAGACTCTGAAATTCAAAGTGCAAGGTGGGGAATAAATCTAATATCTTCTCTTCCCCCGCCTCCCCAGGGGACTAGGGATGAGAGGAGCCTCAGCATCTGTCAGGGAGAGTGTGTGTGTCATCACTCTATGAGCCCAGGGAGGTGGGGAAGGTATCCCACCTCCCTTCCTTGGGGATAACCACTCTCCGTGCTACAATTACACAGTTTTACACTCTGGACTTGTCCTATTTCTTTGCAGCCTTAGAGCCAGTTTGGTGTAGCAGTTAAGTGTACGGACTCTTATCTGGGAGAACCAGGTTTGATTCCACACTCCTCCACTTACAAACTGCTGGGATAGCCTTGGGGCAGCCATAGCTCTAGCACAGTTGTCCTTGAAAGGGCAGCTTCTGTCAGAGCTCTCTCAGCCCCACTCACCTCACAGGGTGTCTGTTGTGGGGGAGGAAGGTAAAAGAGATTGTGAGTGGCTCTGAGATTCAGAGTGGAGGGTGGGATATAAATCCAATATCATCATCTTCTCCTCCTCCTCCTTCTCCCTGGCCACCCCCTTCAAATCTCCTGCTTAGCTTCCAAGACGTTGGACCCTTCTTAGCTTCCAAGATGTGAGGAGATCAGACTAGCCTGGGTGACTCAGGTCAGGCTGATACCCCACTGGCCCTAGCTTTGACACAGGGCTGACTGTTTTCCCAATTGGCATAGAAGCATGCTACCTTTTCAAAGCACTCTGTGTTCTGGGAATACAGCTCGAGAAGGATGCCAGCGTTCTGAACTCCCTTCCAGCTCGCTGCGAAGATTTCCTCATGACGGCTGGCTGTCCTCCAGGAGCTGACAGGAAAATTGAGGGAGGGGGCACAGAAAGAGAGATTGAGATTGCCTTCCCCAGGTGCCTGTTTGTCTTCTTGTGAGCCAGAACCGAGGAACACGGTTCCCTCCTACCCGCCCCCTCTTTTACCTTCTCCTGTGCAAGCAGCTGAGATATCCAGACGTAATTAGTTTGGCTCAAAGTCATCGCTTCATTAGAAGAAAACAAAATTCAGCCTCCTGCCAGTCCCATTACGACTGTTCTAATCACTTGCCATGTCAGGATGGGACTTGGGCCCTTTTTGGGGCCAGGAATCATTTCAATCGCTTTTTAAATTCCTCCACTTTTTTTTTTTTTAACCCCCTGATTTCCTTTTGCAGTTTTGTCTTCCTGAAACTTCTTTCTGTCCTTCAGTGGAGCCAGAAAGATGTTCTCGCCGAGGGCCACCAACCAGAGGGGTACAAAGTTTGCTCAGCCCAGTTTTCTCAGGTATTATATAGTGTAGGGATGTCAAACATGTGGCCGAGGGGCTGAATCTGTCCCCCAGAGGGCTCCTATCAGGCCCTCGAGCAACTGGCTGTCATCTGCTTCCTTCTCTCTCTCTTTTGCTTCCTTCTGCATTACTCTCAAGAGAAATTGGTAAAGGGAGAGAGGTCACTAGTAGAAGAAGAAGATATTGGATTTATATCCTGCCCTCCACTCTGAATTTCAGAGTGGCTCACAATCTCCTTTATCTTCCTCCCCCACAACAGACACCCTGTGAGGTAGATGAAGATATTGGATCTATATCCCGCCTTCCACTCCAAAGAGTCTCAGAGCGGCTCACAATCTCCTTTACCTTCCCCCCCCCCCCACAACAGACACCCTGTGAGGTAGATGAAGATATTGGATCTATATCCCGCCCTCCACTCCAAAGAGTCTCAGAGCAGCTCACAATCTCCTTTTCCTTCCTCCCCCACAACAGACACCCTGTGAGGTAGATGAAGATATTGGATCTATATCCCGCCCTCCACTCCAAAGAGTCTCAGAGCGGCTCACAATCTCCTTTACCTTCCCCCCCCCCCCAACAGACATCCTGTGAGGTAGATGAAGATATTGGATTTATATCCCGCCCTCCACTCCAAAGAGTCTCAGAGCAGCTCACAATCTCCTTTTCCTTCCTCCCCCACAACAGACACCCTGTGAGGTAGATGAAGATATTGGATCTATATCCCGCCCTCCACTCCAAAGAGTCTCAGAGCGGCTCACAATCTCCTTTTCCTTCCTCCCCCACAACAGACACCCTGTGAGGTAGATGAAGATATTGGATTTATATCCCGCCCTCCACTCCAAAGAGTCTCAGAGCAGCTCACAATCTCCTTTTCCTTCCTCCCCCACAACAGATACCCTGTGAGGTAGATGAAGATATTGGATCTATATCCCGCCCTCCACTCCAAAGAGTCTCAGAGCGGCTCACAATCTCCTTTTCCTTCCTCCCCCACAACAGACACCCTGTGAGGTGGGTGGGGCTGGAGAGGGCTCTCACAGCAGCTGTCCTTTCAAGGAAAACCTCTGCCAGAGCTATGGCTGATGCAAGGCCATTCCAGCAGGTGCAAGTGGAGGAGTGGGGAATCAAACCCGGTTCTCCCAGATAAGAGTCCTCACGCTTAACCACTACACCAAACTGGCTCAGAAAAAAATATCAAAGTGTTTTTGATGCCACTAAACTCCAAAAGATTGAACCCTTGAGCCTTTTGGAGTTTAATTTCATCTTGAAATCTTACTGGAAACTTTCCTGAAATCCATTGAGAATTCTATGTGCAGTCTTTGGACACACTGAAAAAGAATCTTGTGGGATCTGCAACTTTTTGCAAATTATTGATGCATCAGAAAGACTGATATTTTTTCTGAGACTTTGCCTTTGTTTAAGATATGTGGTTGGAGCACCCTATGCTAGAAGAGGGTTTGAGGCAGGAATAATCAAGTCGACCTCCTGTTCATTGGGACTCCTTTGATGGAACTGTGAAACTTTTGGGGAATTGTTACTGCTATTTAGTCTTCTATTGAACACATTTGTATGATTTTGTTTCAATACATGCTTAGCTATTTGGTTACTATAACTTCGGTCGTGTTGTCTTTATCCTTCTGCATCACAGCTTGCTTTGCCAGACTCACTCATTCTCATTTGCCAGACTCACTCGTTCTCCATGGAAACTGTTACTGACCCTTTCCCATGAAGCCCTTCCTGTTTCCTGTGCAGCCTTAAAGGGGCACACATTTTAAAAACTGTTTGCAGGTTTCTATACCTGCAGGAGCTCTACAACGACATGATGCCTACATGCATGTTCTCTCCCCCCCCCGCTTCCGGATTTTTGGAGAGCGGGGGAGCAGGTCGCAAATTCGGGGGCTCCCACCAGGGCGTGGGGGTTGGGAAGCCTATGGCTACATCAGGAGGGTGTAGCCAAGTATGCTACAAAAAAAGATTTCCTGCTACAAAAAAAGCCCAGGAATTCACTGATCTTTCGGGAGGTCCATGATATCCACAAAACTCCTTCGACACCACATTTCAAAGGAATCAACTGTCTTCCTGTCAGCTTTCTTCATTGGCCAGGTTCACACTAACATAGTGGCGGGGAATGATATGGTATGAATTAACTTGATCTTGGTCAACACCAACATATTGGCTGCTAACAGATGGGCAGTTGGGAGTGACTCAGAGAGGCTTCAGAAACTGACTTGAAAAACCCATCCAAATGAGCACATCCGCCGCCCGTCCCCATCCTGTACTCTCCCTGTCCCCCAGCATCTTCAGAGTGGCTCAAAAAGCTACCACAAGTGAGGCGGATTGGTGATGTGAACCTGCCAATCCACTCTAGGTGCTCACAGGCCTTGTTCCCTCTATGCTGAGTTAGTGTGAGATAGCTCACAGTTTTTACGCCTCTGGCTCACGCATGTTTTACTTAGATCAGGAAAAAAATACCCCAGAGCAAACTAATTTATGCAGTAGCCAAATCGCTCACTCACAGCTTTAATGCCAATAGGTCACGAAGCAGAATTTTTGCTCACAAGTCTCAACAGATTAGAGGGAGTATTGCTCACCGGCAGGGGTCGTTATGTAGAAAAATAGGCGGTGGGGCTCATCCAGGGATTGCTATGCAGCTACATTTACTATTCAATGGACAAGGTGGGAAGGAGGAGGTGGAACTCTCAGAAAGGTTCAGGAGCTGTGCTCCTGTGAGCTCCCACTGAATCCGAGGCCTGCTCACTGGTATTTTTGAGCACACGTATGTGCATGACCACTAAAAATGTATATAAAAAATCCAAACCATGCCAAGGGAATGGTGTGCTACAGCTGTCTGCCCATGCCAAGGTGCCCCATGGGTGGGATAAGGGTGCCTTGCGGGGGAGTGTGTGGAAGGTTTGGGATGGTTCTCTATGAGCCATCCCAATTTGAGATGCCTCCCATGTGCCCCAAATTTGTCACCTAGTGCAGGGGTGTCAAACTCATTTGTTATGAGGGCCAAATCTGATATAAATGAGACTTTGTCGGGTCGGGCCGTTTCTGGCCGGGCCATGTGTGCAACTATTTATGATTAGGTAGCAGAGACATAAACTTTATAAAGGGCACAGACAAGCACAATTAAAAAAAAATCTTAAACATGATTAAAACATTAACACTCATTGGTCTTAAAGGTGTTTTCTTTATATTTTTCCCATGGGATCCTGGGAACTGGGCAAAGGAAACTCTGGCTTCCTTCACTCCTTCCCCAGGGGACAAGGAGGGGGAGCAGCCTCAACTAACAGAAGGAAGAGAGGCTTGGCACGGTAGCTCTGCTGTGTGATTGAGGGAGCCTGGCAAAGCAAGCTATCTCTCTCCTTTTTCCTCCCCAAGGGAGGAGCCTCAGCAAATGGAGAAAATAGAGGCTTCACTCTGTAGCTCCCGTGCAATTGAGAAAACCTGGCAAAGCAAGCTGTGATGCAGAAGGAAGAAAGAGAGAGAGACAAAGAAGCAGACACCAGCGAGTTGCTCGGGAGCCTGATATGAGCCCCCCGGGAGCATGATTCAGCCCCTGGCTGCATGTTTGATACCCCTGACCTAGTGTGATGGTTCTGCTCTTGGGGCTCCTGCAACAGTGTAGTCCTCTCTAGGAAACAGGATTCAGTTAAAGCTGTCCTATGGCAATAAACTTCCTTTCTGCCTTCTTCTCATTCTCTTTCCTTTGGACATGTAAGGATCCAACATATCTATGGTGGATCTCAGCAGCCCTGTTCCTAGAAATACCATGCCATTAAAGGTGGGTTCACGTAGAGACCCAGACGAATACAAGTCTCCAACAGGAAAGGCTATTGTGGGTAAATAGCTAGGAGCGAACCAGCTGAAAGTGAATCCTGACAAGGTGGAAGCAAAGTTGATCGGAAGGCTTTTATCTTGAAGGACATTGTGTTCCTTGCTTTCAGAGGGGTTCAGCTGGCCCTTGTTGACTTGATGGAGAGCTTGGGGTTATTCTAGACATGGCATTGCTGCTGGAGCAGCACATTAATTCAACTGCAAAAAAGAAGGCAAAAAATGCTTTCTTCCAACTTTGTCAAGTCTGGAAGATGGCCTCTTATCTTGACTTGGTACATTTGTCTACCTCAATCCACGCCACAGTAAAATTCAGACTCTCTGTCTGCCACCAAGTCACTTCTGATTTATGGAGACCCTGTGGATTTTTGTCCTCTGAAGCATCCAGTCATTAACAGCTTCGCTCAGAGCTTGCAAACTAAAGGCCCTGGCTTCCTGGATTGTGTCGATCCATCTCACGTTAGGTCTTCCTCTTTTTCTGCTTGCCTTCATCTTTTCCTAACATTATTGCCTAGGTTATTGCACTCTACTATTGCACTCTGTCCTTGAAGTCAGCCCGGAGGCTCCAATTGGTACAGAATGCCTCAGCATCATTAGGAGCAAGGGACAACACGCATATTACACCTGTCACTCCATTGAATGTCCATCACTCCATTGGCTGTCTATCACTTACTGGGTTCATTTTCAAGATACTGACTGTCAAATACCAAACCCTGCATGGCCTTGGACTCTTATATCTACCGTGACCAGGAGGCGTTGCCTGCCTTTATGGGAGCATCTCACAAGAAGGGAGGTCCCCAGGTCCGGACTCAAGATTGATGCTGGCTAGTGAAGCTCTCTCTGTAAAGGGTCAGAGATACATATCTGGGCTTGTTCTGATTACAACATAAGGTATCCTCCTGGCTGGTTCCTCTCCCCTGCCCCCCAAAGGAATGTACAGAATATGGTGATGGTGTCTAAAACCCATTCCAAGTGCCTTAGTCGTAAGCCATTGTGGTTGTGTCAGGAATACAACCAACAAGGGGGGGGGGAATCTCATTTTAGGGATGCCAGCCTCCAGGTGGGATCTGGGGTTTCCCTGGAATTACAGCTCATCTCTAGACTACAGAGATCAGTTTCTGTTGGGGTTTAGATATACGATTAGCAGAGTAACGTGGAGAGAACCACGAATAGCAGCCAGGCACACGGTTTAGCTTAAGAATAAAAGTCGTTTACTTTACTAATGAGGAAAAGGTATGACGGGGATTTCTAGAAAACAAAGAAGGATTTAATATCCTATATAGCTTCTAGGCTACAATAGAAGAAGAAGAATTGCAGATTTTTACCCAGTCTTCTCTCTGAATCAGAGACTCAGAGCGGCTCACAATCTCCTATATCTTTTCCCCTCACAACAGACACCCTGTGAGGTGGGTGGGGCTGAGAGGACTCGCACAGCAGCTGCCCTTTCAAGGACAACCTCTGCCAGAGCTATGGCTGACCCAAGGCCATTCCAGCAGGTGCAAGTGGAGGAGTGGGGAATCAAACCCGGTTCTCCCAGATAAGAGTTCACACCCTTAAACCAGTACACCAAACTGGCTCTCACTAGGGTTCACAGGTAATATATTGCTCTTGTCAATCTCTGGCTATCTAACTAATGATCCACCTTCCTGCCTTCCTGTCACAACTCAGCTTCTTTTTGTTTACCTCTATGCTAACACAAGACATGTTGCACAAATCTTTTGTTTCCATCCTGAATTCTCCTCAGAGGATCAAAACTAAATTGAACATTAAGCTCATCATGGCCCATCCTGGCAAACCTTAAGAGTACATATTGTCTTGAGCTGGGAATCTATTCAGGCACCCAGGAAAGACCCATCATAGAATCATAGAGTTGGATGGGACCTCTAGGGTCATCTAGTCCAACCCCCTGCACAATGCAGGAAACTCACAAATACCTCCCCCTAAATTCGCAGGATTTTCATTGCTGTCAGATGGCCATCTAGCCTCTGTTTCAAAACCTCCAAGGAAGGAGTCCCCACCACCTCCCGAGGAAGCCTGTTCCACTGAGGAACTGCTCTAACGGTAAGGAAGTTCTTCCTCATGTTGAGTCGGAAACTCTTTTGATTTGATTTCAACCCATTGGTTCTGGTCCTACCTTCAGGGGCTACAGAAAATAATTCCACACCATCCTCTAGATGAGAACCCTTCAAGTACTTGAAGATGGTGATCCTATCACTTCTCGGCCGCCTCTTCTCCAGGCATCCCCAGCTCCTTCAACCTTTCCTCATAGGACTTGGTCTCCAGACCCCTCACCATCTTTGTCGCCCTCCTCTGGACACGTTCTAGCTATATCCTTCTTAAAATGTGGTGCCCAAAACTGATCACAATGCTCCAGGTGAGGTCTTACCAGAGCAGAGTAAAGCGATACCATCACATCACATGATTTGGACACTATACTTCTGTTGATACAGCCTAAAATTGTATTAGCCTTTTTAGCCACCGCATCACACTGTTGACTCATGTTCAGCGTATGATCCACTAAGACCCTAGATCTTTTTCGCACATACTACTGCTAAGACAAGTCTCCCCCATCCTATAACCATGCATAAGACTTTTCCTACCTAAATGCAGAATTTTACATTTATCCCTGTTAAAATTCATTTTAACGACCATTAAGAGCAAACCACACCTCCCTGTTCAATCTGGGCACATAGGTTGTTCCCTCAACACTCTAAGTAACGGGCCTCAGATGTGGCATGGCAGTGCATGTCTCCATCTTTAATTTCTAAATGGACATCTGCACATCTGGAACAAGTAACATCACCCTCTTCAACAATCTCTAAAATTCCCTATCGCTTATCTTTCCTTGGTCTCCAGTTCCTGAGTTATTGAGCAAAGCAAAGCTGTGATATAGAAGGAAGCAAGAGAGAGAGAAGGAAGCAGATGACAGTGAGTTACTCACGGGCCTGATAGGAGTCCTTCAGGGGCCTGATTGGGCCCTTGGGCTTCAAATTTGACACCCCAGCTCTAAACTGTCGCCATAAATTGACTGTGACTTGACAGAATTTCCTGACACCAATAGCCAATGATAACTGCATCTTCCAAAGGTGTAGAGAATTTATGGCTTGGCCAGACCTGGATGAACAGGGTAGCCTCATCTTTTCAGATCAGTTAAGTAGGGGCAGTCCTGGTTAGTACTTGGATGAGAGACCACCACAGAGGGACCACCACAGATCCATCACAGAGGTTGGCAATGGCAAATGGCCTCTATTCATCCTTTGCTTTGAAAACCTGGTGGGGTTGCCATAAGTTGGCTGCAACTGGGTGGCACTTCACACACACACACACACACACACACAACCTAAGGAGGAAACTGCCCATCAGCCCATCCTAGGGTTGCCAAGTCCCCTGCATTCTCCAGAGGGGAGCCTATTGTACCATAGAGTTTTCCCTCCCAAATGGCTAGAGCATCCGGGAAAACCATAGAGTTTTCCTGGAAACACCTAGAGTGGCTGCCATGCGATGTTGCTGGCATGATGATGTCACTTCTGGGTGATGTCATTGCACTGGTGATGCAGGGGGAGGTTCCCCCCGTCGGCCCAATGTGGGCTGGTGGGTTGGGGAACCTCCTGGGTGGGGGAATCTCCGCCCGGACAGGGGGCTTGGTAGCCCTATCCCATCCCCTAAGAGGACAAGGACTCTGGGTGGCTCACAATCCTAACACAACGATAACAATACCTTCTGATTTTCTTTGAGATCTCTTTTAAGATGTAGGAAAACATTCAAAATGTATCCTTCTACCCCCCCCCATACACACTTATAACATGAGGTGGTACAATTAGGGAGCCAGGTCTGTGTTAGAGACTTTGGGGGTGGAGCCAGGAGAGGGTGGGTTTTGGGGAGGGGGGGCTCAGCATGGTCCAAGACATATGAATATATAAACATATAAACCTGCCTTATACTGAATCAGACCTTTGGTCCATCAAAGTCAGTTTTGTCTTCTCAGACTGGCAGCGGCTCTCCAGGGTCTCAAGCTGAGGTTTTTCACACCTGTTTGCCTGGACCCTTTTTTGGAGATGCCAGGGATTGAACCTGGGACCTTCTGCTTCCCAAGCAGATGCTCTGCCACTGAGCCACCGTCCCTCCCAGAGTCCACCCTTCCAAGTAACCATTTTCTCCAGGGGAGCTGATCTCTGCCAGCTGGAGATTAGTTTTAAAAGCAAGAGGTCTCCAGGCCCAGCCTGGAGGCTGGCAAGCCTAGGCACAATCCACTTCACCATGTTATCCCAGCCCCATTTCCCAGTTTATTCTGCTTCATGCATCTCCCAAGACTCATCCGAAGCATTCCGAACAAAGACCCATTAAACAGTCGTCGTGTTTATCAGGGACACATCTGAGGCACTGTTAATTATGCCAATAAATAAATTTGCATCATCACCTGGCCAATGATATCACCTATTTATCAAGCGACTATCTTAAAAGCCCAAACTCCCTGTAAATCTAATCTCTGATTGCAGAACAATAAAAATCCTCCTATTGCTCAAGTTTAGGGTGCAGTTTAACAATATCATAAGCCCAGGAGGGGTTGTATTTCGGCTAGCCCATAAAACAAACTGCTCGGAACCTCTTTTGTTATCCAAATCTTATTTTAGTGGTGTATCTTTTTTTCATCACCAGGCATCGGAAAGAATTCCATTATAATATTGCAGCGATACCAGAAAAAACTCAATCGTTTGTATCCACAATAATGAAACTAATTTCGAAACCTAGCATGTGAAAAACCAAATCAACAGCGTTCCAAACATGATTTTCTGGAAGTGCAGATAAGATTTGTCAAAAATTAGTTCCATGCAAGATATAGACCACCATTTGTTGGCTGTGACTTCGACAGGACATAACTAAATATATACAAGGCTTTTTTTTTTGTAGCAGGAAGTCGCATATTATTAGACTATACCCCCTGATGCAGCCAATCCTCCAAGAGCTAACAGGGCTCTTCTTACAGGGCCTGCTGTAAGCTCCAGGAGGATTGGCTACATCAGGGGTGTGTGGCCTAATATGCAAAGGAGGTCCTGCTAGAATTCCTTACAGGGCTCTTCGTACAGGGCCTTCTGTAAGCTCCAGGAGGATTGGCTACATCAGGGGTGTGTGGCCTAATAGGCAATGGAGGTCCTGCTAGAATTCCTTACAGGGCTCTTTGTACAGGGCCTGCTGTAAGCTCCAGGAGGATTGGCTACATCAGGGGGGTGTGGCCTAATAGGCAAAGGAGGTCCTGCTAGAATTCCTTACAGGGCTCTTCATACAGGGCCTGCTGTAAGCTCCAGGAGGATTGGCTACATCAGGACTCTGGGTGGCTCAATAGGCAAAGGACTTCCTGCTACAAGAAAAGTCCAGTATATATATATACTGTTTATTTACATACATATGTCCTGTGAAGTCACAACAGATTAATGGTGATCCCAGCGAGAGTTTTCAAGGCGTGAGAGAGGCAGAGGTTGTTTGCTATTGCATTCCTCTGCAGAACAAAGTTGGAGTCCAGTGTAGGGTTGCCAAGTCCAAGTCAAGAAATATCTGGGGACTTTGGGGGTGCAGCCAGGAGACTTTGGGGGTGCAGCCAGGAACAAGGTTGTGACTAGGGTTGCCAATCCCCAGGTGGGGGCAGGGGATCCCCCGGTTGGGAGGCCCTCCCCCCGTTTCAGGGTCGTCAGAAAGCGGGGGGAGGGGAGGGAAATGTCTGCTGGGAACTCTGCTATTCCCTATGGAGATTTACTCCCATAGAAAATCATGGAGAATTGATCCGTGGGTATCTGGGGCTCTGGGGGGACTGTTTTTTGGGGTAGAGGCACCAAATTTTCAGTATAGCATCTAGTGCCTCTCCCCAAAATACCCGCCAAGTTTTGAAAAGATTGGACCGGGGGGGGGGTCCAATTCTATGAGCCCCAAAAGAAGGTGCCCCTATCCTTCATTATTTCCTATGGAAGGAAGGCATTGAAAAGGTGTGCCGTCCTTTTAAATGTGATGGCCAGAACTCCCTTCGGAGTTCAATGATGCTCGTCACAGCCTTGATCTTGGCTCCACCCCTAATGTCTCCTGGCTCCACCCCCAAAGTCTCCTGGCTCCAGCCCCAAAGTCCCCAGATATTTCTTGAATTGGACTTGGCAACCCTACACGGCGTAGTCTAGGCTGCAGCCACAAAATGGCTACCATAGAAAATGAAGCTAACCGTAGAATAGATTCGTGTGGGTAGCCATGTTGGTCTGAAGCAGCAGAGCAAAGGCTGAGCCCCATGGCCTCTTTAAGACTAACAATGTGCAGTTCTGGGTATCAGCTTTCATGGGCGTGCGCTAGGGTTGCCAACCCCCAGGTGGGGGCAGGGGATCCCCCGGTTTGGAGGCCCTCCCCCCGCTTCAGGGTCGTCAGAAAGCGGGGGGAGGGGAGGGAAATGTCTGCTGGGAACTCTGTTATTCCCTATGGAGATTTATTCCCATAGAAAATAATGGAGAATTGATCCGCAGGTATCTGGGGCTCTGGGGGGCTGTTTTTTGAGGCAGAGGCACCAAATTTTCAGTACAGCATCTTGTGCCTCTCCCCAAAATACTCCCCAAGTTTCAAAACGATTGGACCAGGGGGTCCAATTCTATGAGCCCCAAAAGAAGGTGCCCCTATCCTTCATTATTTCCTATGGAAGGAAGGAATTGAAAAGGTGTGCCGTCCCTTTCAATGTGATGGCCAGAACTCCCTTTGGAGTTCAATTATGCTTGTCACAGCCTTGATCTTGGCTCCACCCCTAATGTCTCCTGGCTCCACCCCCAAAGTCTCCTGGCCCCACCCCCAAAGTTCCCAGATATTTCTTAAATTGGACTTGGCAACCCTAGTTGTGACAAGCACAATTGAACTCCAAGGGAGTTCTGGCCATCACATTTCAAGGGACTGAATACCTTTTAAATGCCTTCCTTCCAAAGGAAATAATGAAGGATAGGGACACCTTTTTGGGGGGCTCATAGAATTGGACCCCCTGGTCCAATCTTTTTGAAACTTGGGAGGGAATTTGGGGAGAGGCACTAGATGCTATACTGAAAATTTGGTGCCTCTATCTAAAAACACAGCCCCCCCAGAGCCCCCGATACCCACGGATCAATTCCCCATCATTCCCTATGGGAATCGTTCATGGAGGTGCATGATAGCTCTGGGGGTGGGGCTTCCCCCGCCGGCCAGCTGGCTGGGGGAGGGGGGAAGCCTGTAAAACCAGGGGATCCCCCTCTGGGACCTGGGGATTGGGAAGCCTAGTCCAGTGGCACCTTTAAGACCAACAAAGTTTAATTCTGGGTATGAACTTTCATTTGCATGCCCACTCGGGTATCTGATGAACTGTGCCTGCACATGAAAGCTTATGCCCAGAATTAAACGTTGTTGGTCTTAGAGGTGCCACTGGACTCAAACGTTGTTCTGTTGCTTCTAACCAACAAGTGTTTCCGTCTGAATCTAATTCCTCTGTAGAGTCTTCCTTGGCAGGGTTCCGTCCAAGCATTGACCCTGCTTAACTTTAGAAAGCTAATTACACCAGGCTACGCTATACCAAGGCAAATATAGGGGAGGGACGGTGGCTCAGTGGTAGAGCATCCGCTTGGGAAGCAGAAGGTCCCAGGTTCAATCCCCGGCATCTCCAACTAAAAAGGGTCCAGGCAAGTAGGCATGAAAAACCTCAGCTGAAGACCCTGGAGAGCCACTGCCAGTCAGGGGAGGGACGGTGGCTCAGTGGTAGAGCATCTGCTTGGGAAGCAGAAGGTCCCAGGTTCAATCCCCGGCATCTCCAAAAAAGGGTCCAGGTAAGTAGGCGTGAAAAACCTCAGCTTGAGACTCTGGAGAGCCGCTGCCAGTCTGAGAAGACAATACTGACTTTGATGGACCGAGGGTCTGATTCAGTAGAAGGCAGCTTCATATGTTCATATGTTCATGTTCATATAGTTCATTCCATAATATTCTGAAGAAGAAGAAGAAGAAGAGGAGGAGATTAGCTTTATACCCCGCTCTTCACTCGGAGTCTCAGAGTGGTTTACAATCTCCTTTCCTTTCCTTTCCCTTCCCCTCCCTGCAACAGACACCCTGTGAGGTTAGGTGGAGCTGAAAGAGCTCTCCAAGAACTGCTCTTGAGCAGAACAGCTCTAAGAGAGTTATGACTGGCCCGAGGTCACTCCAGCAGCTGCCAGTGGAGGAGTGGGGAATCAAACCTCGCGCTCCCAAATAAGAGTCTGCACACTTAACCACTACACCAAACTGGGTCTCGACTATGTGCAGGTGTGAAAGCTGGACAATGAAGAAAGCTGACAGGAAGAATGTTGATTCATTTGAAATTTGGGGCTATCGTGGACCCCCAGTCCCCAAATAAATGGGTTCTATATCAAACCAAGCCAGAATCCTCCCTAGAAGCTAAAATGACTAAATTGGGGCAATCATACTTTCGTCACAATTTGAGAAGACATCATTGGAAAAGCCAATCATGTTAGGAAAAGTTGAAGGCAGCAGGAAAAAGAGGAAGTCCCAACCTGAGATGGATTAACTCAAGGCTGGAATTCTAGCAGCAGCTCCTTTGCATATTAGGCCACACCCCCTGAGGTAGCCTATCCTCTAAGTGCTTACAAGGCACTTTTTTGTAAGCTCGTGGAGGATTGGCTACATCAGGGGTGTGTGACCTAATATACAAAGGAGCTCCTGCTAGAATTCCACCCCTGGATTAACTTAATCAAGGAAGCCACTGCCCGAAGTTTGTAAGACCGAGCAAGGCTGTTATCGAGAGGACATATTGGAGGTCATTAAGTCCTAGGGTTGACTTAAGTCAAGTGTGACTCAGCAGCACTGAACCCATATACCAGGGGTGGCCAAACTGTGGCTCGGGAATCACATGTGGCTCTTTCACACATATCGTGTGGCTCCCAAAGACCCCATCATCCTGTCAGCCAGTTTGGAGAAGGAATTTCTCTCTTTAAATAATTTCGCCAAGCCAGCCAGCAGTTTGGAGAATGCATTTAAAGTTGCTTTCTTTCTACCTCTGCTTCCCCTTCCTCCCCCATCTATTTTCCATCCTCCCTCCCTCAGACATCTGGCATTCATGTCTTGTGGCCCTCAAGCATCTGACATTTATTCTATGTGGCACTTATGTTAAGCAAGTTTGGCCTTCCCTGCCATATACTATACCACTTCATAGTTCATTCCATCCTTTTCATTTAGAACATATATTTTGGAAAAATAGCATATATTACTATGAAAACAAGAGCCCCGTGGTGCAGAGTGGTAAAAGATGATGAAGAGGATGATATTGGATTTATATCCTGCCCTCCACTCTGAATTTCAGAGTCTCAGAGCGGCTCACAATCTCCTTTATCTTCCTCCCCCACAACAAACACCCTCTGAGGTGGGCGGGGCTGAGAGAGCTCTCACAGCAGCTGCCCTTTCAAGGACAACCTCTGCCAGAGCTATGGCTGAGCCAAGGCCATTCCAGCAGGTGCAAGTGGAGGGGTGGGGAATCGAACCCGGTTCTCCCAGATAAGAGTCCGAACACTTAATCAATACACCAAACTGGCTCTTAACCACTACACCAAACTGATGTAAAGCTGCAGTACTGCAGTTGGAGCCCTCTGCTCACGACCTGAGTTCAATCCCAGCGGAAGCTGGGTTTAGGTAGCTGGCTCGAGGTTGACTCAGCCTTCCATCTTTCTGAGGTGGGTAAAATGAGTCCCCAGCTTGCTGGGGGGAAAGTGTAGATGACTGGGGAAGGCAATGGCCAACCACCCTGTAAAAAGTCTGCTGTGAAAACGTTTTGAAAAGCGACGTCACCCCAGAGTCGGAAACGAGTGGTGCTTGCACAGGGGACTACCTTTACCTTTTTTAAAATATGAAAATGCAGATCATTCTCACTTCCTTGTCATTAGCTTAACCCGCACATCAGATTCTCCGTTCCTGCGGTCCGAAGAGAACAACGCTAATTTCAACGGTGGAAATGGACGCCGGTTACAAAATAAGGGGTAATTAGTACGAGAACCTCCACAAAGCATTTTTTTAGCATCACTAATCAACACCTGGCGAGAGGCAGACTTTGTCTTACTTCGAAGTGCTGTTCAAACGGTTTCGCAGAAAGGGTGGGGTGGGATCTCACACACGAAACGAGGCCTTAAAAATAGTCAGGTCTATTTAAGTAATGCAAAATGTCAAATTTGTCCTGAAAATGGGGTTGGAAGCAGCCGGCGCTGGAAGTGCCTAATGTGCCAGCAGAGACAGACTTATATCGCCCTAGAGAATTATTAAAAGCACATAAAAGTGCTCTTCTTCGGAAAAAACCATCTCGTCTGATGGTGGGGGGGTGGGGGGAAGATTCGACTGGTTGCAGCTAAAGTGCAGGAGTGCTGTTAAAATGCATTTAGATAAGTTCGGGTGTGCATGCTGTTTAAGCCCAGCCAAAACAAAAAAAACCTTTTGGAAAGAAATGAAAACTCAATATACTCTGTTAACTTAGAGAAAAAAGTTAAAAAAAAAATCTACAAGAAATGATGGAGATTCACAGTGGAGTTATATGAATACCCATCTACTGCATTTTTATCCCATTCTTTCACTAAGGGGCTCAGAGTAGCACACATTGGTGCCACATTTTGTCCTCCAAGCGGGATTTTTTTTTTGTAGCAGGAAATCCTTTGCATGTTAGGCCGCACCCCCTGATGTAGCCAATTGTCCTGGAGCTTACAGTAGGCCCTGTATTAAGAGCCCTGTAAGGAATTCTAGCAGGACCTCCTTTGCATATTAGGCCACACACCCCTGGTGTAGCCAATCGTCCTGGAGCTTACAGTAGGCCCTGTATTAAGAGCCCTGTAAGCTCTTGTAGGATTGGCTACATTAGGGGGGTGTAGCCTAATATGCGATGGTATTCCCAGTAGTAATGTATGGCTGTGACAGCTGGACCATAAGGAAGGCCGAGCGCAGAAGAATAGATGCTTTTGAGCTGTGGTGCTGGAGAAGAATCTTGAGAGTCCCTTGGTCTGCAAAAATATCAAACCAGTCAGTCCTAAGGGAAATCAACCCTGACTGTTCCCTGGAAGGTCAGATGCTGAAGCTGAAGCTCCAATACTTTGGCCACCAAATGAGAAGGGAGCACTCCCTGGAGAAGACCCTGATGCTGGGAAAGACAGAAGGCAAAAGAAAAAGGGGACGGCAAAAGATGAGATGGCTGGACAGCGTTACTGATGTAACAAACACAAATTTGAGCGGACTTTGGAGGATGGTGGAAGACAGGAGGGCCTGGCGTGACTTTGTCCATGGGGTCGCAAAGAGTCGGACTCGACTGTGTGACTGAACCACAACAACAAAGCCTAATATCCAAAGGAGTTCCTGCTACATAAAAAGCCCCGCCTCCAAACATGTAACTAGCCCAAGAGCATTCAACAAATAGGGTGCCAGGCCTCTCAGTGTAGCACAGGACCTCCAGCCAATTGCTGCTGGCCTATGGGTCATTGGGGCATCACTTCTAGAAGTGACAATGGGAATCAATAGAAACACTTCAGTTTTTAGCATTTCAAGCAATCCCTAGAGCTACCCAGAGTCAGTTACACAGAGAGTGATTAAAATGTGGGTGTATTTGTGATCACAGGAATAAACAGCTTTCAAAGAGGGTTAGGCAGGTTCATGGAGGATAAGTCTATCAAGGGCTACCAGCCATGGTGACTGAGAGGACGCAGATCTCTGAATCCGAGCCAGGAGGCAACCTCAGGTGAAGGCCTTGGCCTCTCTGCCTTCTGTTGGCCCTTCAGAGGAACTGGTTGGCCACTTTGGAAGAAGAAGAAGAAGATATTGGATTTATACCCCGCCCTTCACTTTGAATCTCAGAGTCTCAGAGTGGCTCACAATCTTCTTTATCTTCCTCCCCCCCCCCCCCGCCCCACAACAGACACCCTGTGAGGTAGATGAAGATACTGGATTTATATCCCGCCCTCCACTCCGAAGAGTCTCAGAGCGGCTCACAATCTCCTTTACCTTCCCACCCCCCCACAACAGACACCCTGGGAGGTAGATGAAGATATTGGATTTATATCCCGCCCTCCACTCCGAAGAGTTTCAGAGGGGCTCACAATCTCCTTTACCTTCCCCCCCACCACAACAGACACCCTGTGAGGTAGATGAAGATACTGGATTTCTATCCCACCCTCCACTCCGAAGAGTCTCAGAATGGCTCACAATCTTCTTTACTTTCCTCCCCTACAACAGACCCCCTGTGAGGTGGGTGGGGCTGAGAGAACTCCCACAGGCAATGTTCCCTCTAAGCTGTGGAGTCTTGTGAGCAAAAATTCTACTTTGTGAGCTACCGGCATTTAAGTTGTGAGCTCCTGCATAAATTACTGTGCTCTGGGGTCATTCTTCCTGAGCTAAGACAAAAATGTATGAGCTGTAGGCTAAAAATCTGTCAGTTAGCTCACACTAACTCAGTTTAGTGGAAACACTGCTCACGGGAGCGGCCCTTTCAAGAACAACTATGCGTGAGCTATGGCTGACCCAAGGCCATTCCAGCAGCTGCAAATGGAGGAGTGGGGAATCAAACCCGGTTCTCCCAGATAAGAGTCCGCACACTTAACTACTACACCAAACTGGCTCTATGGAAGTCTGGGTCTATCAAAACCATTCCATGGCAGTATTCACTGAAAGCAGGCTTCAGATTCAGCAGGAGCTCACAGGAATGCAGCCATAGATTCAGCAGGAGTGCAGGCCTCTGATTCAGCAGGAGCTCACAGAACCCCTCTGCCTCTCCACCTACCTTGTCCATTGAATAGGAGGTGCAGCTGCATAACAATCCCTGGATTGGGAGAGTGGGCAGCCAATCAGCCACCAGGGGCTTTGCCACACCCCCAGAAGCCCATGTCACTCTATCTCCACTTCTTATGTGATTTTGGGTGGCCGGTGGCTTGCTGGCCTTTTGACTGGAGGGAGGCAGCCCAGGAGAGCCCCAGGTGAGCGAGGCCTGGACCTCTAGCTATGCGCCACCTATTTTTCTACAAAACAACTCCTGGCTGAGAGCCAGCATGGTGTAATGGCTAAAGTGTTGGATTAGGATCTGGGGAATCCAGGTATGAATCCCGACTCATGCCATAAAAGCTTGCTGGGTGACTTGTTTGGTGTAGTGGTTAAGTGTGCGGACTCTTATCTGGGAGAACCGGGTTTGATTCCCGACTCCTCCACTGGCATTTGCTGGAATGGCCTTGGGTCAGCCATAGCTCTTGTAGGAGTTGTCCTTGAAAGGGCAGCTGCTGTGAGAGCCCTCTCAGCCCCACCCACCTCATAGGGTGTCTGTTGTGGGGGAAGAAGATGTAGGAGATTGTAAGCCACTCTGAGTCTCTGATTCAAAGAGAAGGGCGGGATATAAATCTACAATTCTTCTTCTTCTTCTTGGGGCGAGTCACACACTCTAACCCCAATTTATCTCACAGGGTTGTTCCAAGCAGGGGTGGAATTCTAGCAGGAGCTCCTTTGCATATTAGGCCACACCCCCTGATGTAGCCAATCCTTCAAGAGCTTACAAAAAAAAGAGCCTTGTAAGTTCTTGAAGAATTCGCTACACTAGGGGTGTGTGGCCTAATATGCAAAGGAGTTCCTGCTAGAATTCCACACTTGGTTCCAAGGATAACATGAGGGGAGAGGAGAATGATATAAGCTACTTTGGGTTCCTGTTCAGGTGAAAGGCAGGATGTAAATTAAAAATAAATGTATGTTATTCAGGTCTCTAAAATGTCTGAATCCATCTTTCTGGGCAAGGAGAATCTGTTATGAGAAGGTATGCTGATCTTTCTTTGATGATGGCACAGAATAAAGTAAGGTTCTGTCCAATCTGAGTCTCTTCTCGCCCCTTCCCCAAGTCTATAAATTGAAACAAAACAAGACGATAACTGGGATTTACATTTGCCAAGGACACGTCGTTCTAGGCCTCCTGGATTCATAGCAAAACATCCCATCAACACATTGACAAAACACAACTATTTGTGGAAGAATCGGCAGCCAAGCAACGTGCTCAGAAATGAGGACTTATTTTTAGTCTGTGAATCATGGAAAGGAATGTGAGGTAAAATTTGAATTCCTAAAACTTTGCGAAACACATGATTTAGCATCTGGCTTAAAGTTCTCATGAACGCTGATTGTAAACACATTTATTTGGAGGTAGGCTCGGTTGATCCGAACAGAACTTTGCATGATGTGTCATCAGCTACGCATTGTATAAGAGGCAGATTGCGGTGAACGCCGTCTGTTTTCAAAGATGGGAACAACTCTGATCCCAAAGGAATTCGACAAAAAGAAGGCCTGTGGAAATCGATTGGACTTAAAAGGGGAATTTTAAGTCAAAGAAGAAGATGATGATATTGGATTTATATCCCGCCCTATTCTCTGAATCTCAGAAGCTCAGAGTGGCCTACAATCTTCTTTACCTTCCCCTCTGCCCCACAACAGACACCCTGTGAGGTAGGTGGGGCTGAGAGAGCTCTCCCAGAAGCTGCCCTTTCAAGGACAACTTCTACAAAAGCTATGGCTGACCCAAGGCAAGAGAGAAGAAGAGTGATCCAAGACCCCCTGCATAAAATATGCTCTATATAAGCAAAAGAGAAGGTGCTCTGGTAGCCTGGCGTTATGATATTGTGAGGAGCACCGTTTTACGCAAAGGGCTGCTTAGGCCTTTAGTCTTCTCTGTCTACCACCAGGCCTTGAATTCAGCAGGAACTCACAGGAGCGCAGCTCCGGAACCTTTCTGAGAGTTCCCCCTCTTCCTCCCCACCTACCTTGTCCACTGAATATTAGGTGCAGCTGCATAACAATCCTTGGATTAGGAGCGGGCAGCCAGCCACACCCCCAGCTGCCCTCATTAACCCTAGAGAAGCCCACACTACCCTTTCTCCACTTCTTATGTGATTTTGGGTGGCAGGTGGCTTGCTGGCCTTTTAAATGTGGGGTGGGGGGGGCAAGGAAAGCCCCAGGTGTGTGAGATCTGCTTGGGCTGGCTCAATCTTCAGCCAGCCCAAGCAGGCCTCAGTCACCTGGGGTTCTTTCTTGCATCAGGTTGCTTTTGGCTGGTGGGGAGGGGTAGCATATACTAATGAGTTATGCTAATAAGCCCCACAACCTGTTCTTCTACAAAATGACCCCTGTCTACCATAAAGAGGTCTTGTCTCCCATGGCATGCCAACATGGTGTAGTGGTTAAGAACCGCAAAGTCTAACCTGGAGAACTGGGATTGATTCCTCTCCCCTCCTATTATCCAGGTTGTACCACATGTGGCTCCCACCCAGGGGTGGAATTCTAGTGAGAGCTCCTTTGCATATTAGGCCACACACCCCTGATGTAGCCAATCCTTCAAGAGCTTACAAGACTCTTTTTTGTAAGCTCTTGGAGGATTGGTTACATCAAGGGATGTGGTCTGATATGCAAAGGAGCTCCCACTAGAATGCCACCCCTGCTCCCACCTACAACAGAACCATATCTTATTTCACATGGGTATGGAGCCCAAAAGTGTCTCCTCTCTCTAGGGTTGCCAATTCCCAGGTGGGGGCAGGGGATCCCCCGGTTTGGAGGCCCTCCCCCCACTTCAGGGTCATCAGAAAGCGGGGGGAGGGGAGGGAAATGTCTGCTGGGCACTCCCTATGGAGACTTATTCTCATAGGAAATAATGGAGAATTGATCTGCAGGTATCTGGGGCTCTGGAAGAGGCTGTGTTTTGAGGTAGAGGCACCAAATTTTCAGTATAGCAGCCAGTGTCTCTCCCCAAAATACCCCCAGGTTTCAAAAAGATTGGACCAGGGGGTCCAATTCTATGAGCCCCCAAAGAAGGTGCCCCTATCCTTCATTATTTCCTATGGAAGGAAGGCATTTAAATGTGATGACCCTTCGGAGTTCAATTCTGCTTGTCACACCCTTGCTCCTGGCTCCACCCCCAAAGTCCCCAGCTGTTTCTTGAATTGGACGTGGCAACCCTACCTCTCTCTTAACTTTTTGTTCTTTTTTCTTGTATAAGTTGCCATTGGCAGGACAACGCAAAACCAAATGATACCCTTCTCAGACTTAGAGACCTCAACAGATTTAGAAACTCTGCACAGTAGGGCAGCATTCGGTGCTTAGAAAGGTGACACAGAAATATTTTAAGCAAACAACGACATAGATAAGCAGGGCAGGCAGGCCCTTGACAAGTGAGAATAATGAGGGATTTGCCTTAAACCGGAGGCTTCATGGAAAATATGGATTTTTGAGCAAGGATTTAAAGGAAGAGAAGCGATAAGACACCACGGCAGGTAAGGAGGGAGTTTCAGGCATAAGAGAAAGCAAAAGAGAATGTGTGAAGTTATTAAGAAAGCTATCGTCTTTGGGGTATCTTGCGAGAGTTGGAGTTGGAGAAGCGAAAGGCCATAATTGAATATTGGACGTGTTGGGTGGGAAGGTGCTTTCGCCCTATGACAAAGCAAGTAATTTGTCCATAGAACAGTGTTGAATCCCGATTCAAGCCTGATGGAATCAGCTCCCTATGGAGATCCAGGCCCTACCCGGCTCACGGAGCGGTTCTGCCAGATCTTTGGATGAGTGCGACAACAGGAGAGAAGTCACTACAGGAACAGCAATATGCACAAACTCAATCGTTATAGCGACAGATTACTGTGCAATAAAGTGCGTATGCAAAATACGAAACCCAATGCATGAAATTTCTTCCCCAAGGAGTCCCGATGACGGGCAGGCTGTCGACTTTAAAGAGTCACTCTTCCAGCAAAGGGTCCTTGAGCCGCCTTAGAGTGTTATGCCAATTTGAAATCCTCCTGGAGAAGTTACATTCCCACACTATCTTAAAAAACATTTTGAAAATTTACGGAGCACCCTTTGCTGGAAGAGTGACAATCGACGCAGGACTCTTTAAAGTCGACAGCCTGCACGTCGGGACTCCTTGTGGAAGAAATTTCATGAATTATGTTTTGTATTTTGTATATGCACTTTATTACCTAGTAATTTGTCACTATAACGATGGAGGTCTTTGGATGAGGCTGCGGGCGTCTATTTATCGATCGATTGGCCTCCCCTCTACTGCTCTGCTGCTCTACTGCACTACTGTACTGTGATGCTGTATTGCGGTACTATTTTGTGCTATACCACCTTGCTGTTGTGTCATCTTGCTGCACTTTGATGAATGTTGTCATTGGTTTTATTATGATTTTATTGTGATTTTATTTCTATTGGCTGTACTCTGCTCTGAGCCCCCATGGGGGAATGGGCGGAATATAAATAAACGAATAATAATAATGAAAAATAATAGAAGGCCCTAGGTTCAATCCCTTTCAGTTCCACTGGAAGGATCCTGGCTAACAGGACACACTGGCCACCAGTGGGATATGGGCCCCCCAAAATTCCCGCTGTGGTTCCACATCACTTCCAGTTAAAAAAACCTGAAATAATATAAGAAGCTCTAGCAATTGACAGAAACTCTATGGTAAAACTGGAAGTGATGTGGCAAAGCAGCCAGTAAAACCATAGAGTTTCTGGAGATTCCTAGAAACAACCTTATATCATTTCCTGTTTTTTTTTTTTAATGTACTGGATGTTGTATGGTGCTACTCATGACTCTGTGGGCTTTAAAAAATTTTCTCCCATTGCCACTCAGAAAGGCTATGCACCAGGAGAGCTGCTATCAACCAGGGAAGCCAATCTTGAGTGAGGGGGACCAATAGTCTTTCTCAGAAGAAGCTAGCTGTCAAGCCAGAACAAGGATTTTGTGTTATAAGGGGAAACAAAGTGAGCAAAGCAGAGTTCAGGCATCATGTATTTGGAGAAAGTAATTTTCACATTTGGTGATGTGCAATTTTGTCGGTATTCACAGGGTCACATTGTCATGCGGAAACAATGGTGTGTGAGGGAGGAATCTCACAGGGACTAAGTGTGTATGAACACGCCCCGCCCCCAAGAAAGGTAGCTAGTCTTTCTGAAAATTATTCTGATCTGGTAGCACCTTAGAGAAGAACAAGATTCCCAGGTTATAAGTTTCTGGGGATTTTAGCTCCTGAATCAGATCTAAAAACATAACATAAGAACACAAGAGAAGCCATGTTGGATCAGGACAATGGTCCATCCAGTCCAACACTCTTTGTCATACAGTGACCAAAAAAACCCAGGCACCATCAGGAGGTCCACTAGTGGGGCCAGGACACTAGAAGCCCTTTCCCTGTTGCTCCCCCAAGCACCAAGAATACAGAGCATCACTGTCCCAGACAGAAAGTTCCAACAATAAGCTGTGGCTAATAGCCACTGATGGACCTCTGCTCCAGATGTTGATCCAATCCCCTCTTGAAACTGTTTTCTCACATCACCTGATGAAAAGAGCAGACCAACATAGTTACCCATTTCAAAATTATTCTGAATCTAAATCCGTTCACATTCCAGTAGGTTTCCCCTGAGCCAAAACCTCTCGGTCTGTGTCGCTTCGATCAAGGCAAACGTCTGTGGCCCTTCTGAGGTGGCCACTGGATTTGTAAGAGGTCATTAGAATCAATCTCAAGTAACGGCTTGAGCCCTCTTCCCAAGCCAGCCTCGCCGTTGTGCTCTTGCCGTTTTGGAGCTGATAAAACTTCGCCTCAAATCGATATGTGCTTCCTGAATTATTTAGATCATTATGCTTTGCAAGTCTACCTTGCTCTTATTAGGCGACCGTACTGAGCAGCTAATTTCCGGTCCGTGCTTAAAAGCATCTCGAAAGGAGTTCCACCTCCACAGCGAGGTTAACAGGCGAGCTCTCTAGAAGCTTCTTCCGTAACGATGCGGATCTCGGATTTTTGACAGCGCCATGCTCCCGCAAACCGATGTTGAAATACATTTGGGAAGTAAAAAAATAAGTGGCTGCGTATGTATCAGAAGCTGCATGGATCTTCTTCTCTTATTTTACAAGTTACAACGGGCGTCAAGTCATTTTCAGTTGCAACTGAACGTTCAGAAGAAACAAAGCACATCAGGGGGAGCATCAAGTGCTGAGGTAGGACAGTGGCTGGGACCCAGGACACCGATCCTCCGTGCAGGGCACGTGCCAGCATGGAGCAGCTATCGCGACCTAGGTTTTCTGGAAGGGGCCACAGCTGTCAACCCCTGCTCGTTTGTTTGCTAGTGCTCCACCATGGTACAGACACCCCATGAGGTAGGTTGGGCTGAGAGAGCTCTGAGAGAACTGTGATTGATCCAAGGTCACCCAGCAGCTGTATGTGGAGTACTGGGGAATCAAACCCGGTGCTCCGGTTTAGACTCTGCCAGTTTGGTGTAGTGGTAAAGTGTGCGGACTCTTATCTGGGAGAACCGGGTTTGATTCCCCACTCCTCCACTTGCACTTGCTGGCATGGCCTTGGGTCAGCCATAGCTCTGGCAGAGGTTGTCCTTGAAAGGGCAGCTGCTGTGAGAGCCCTCTCAGCCCCACCCACCTCACAGGGTGTCTGTTGTGGGGGAGGAAGGAAAAGGAGATTGTGAGCCGCTCTGAGACTCTTCGGAGTGGAGGGCGGGATATAAATCCAGTACCTTCATCTACCTCACAGGGTGTCTGTTGTGGGGGAGGAAGGTAAAGGAGATTGTGAGCCGCTCTGAGACTCTTTGGAGTGGAGGGCGGGATATAAATCCAATATCTTCTATCTTCTTCTTCTTCTCTCAGAGGTGGAATTCTAGAAGGAGCTCCTTTGAATATATTGTATAGTGGGTTCTATGCATGAAGGAGTCGCCGGAGGAGTGATATCAAGCTCTTTAATAGACTTAGCTTAGTATAAGGCTATAGTGCAAGACCGGGGCTGGGGCCAACGGGGCCAAACTTATAGCCATCACTGGGTTCCTGCACAAGTACATTATTGGGTCATTCAAACTGGTGGGAGCTTGTGATTGGTCTGGGGCTGCAGAGATTTGGATCCTGCAGCCCTTTGTTCTCAAGTCCCCAAGCTCAGTCCGTATGGCTCCAATGAGCCAGGAAGGAACACCCAAAGTCTTCCCTTGAGGCCACATTCATAACAGCATATTAGGCCACACACCCCTGATGCAGCCAATCCTCCAAGAGCTTACAAGACTCTTTTTTTTTGTAATGAGCAGAGCTTGGACTGCAGTACTGCAGCTTTACCACTCTGCGCCATGGGGCTCTTCGTCACAAAATAATAAGGGATTGGAAATCTGAAATGCAATGGATGAAAATGCAAAATACGCATCTTACAAAAGTCCGTACGTTAAATGCTTTGAGAATAATACAAAACAGAATGTTGGCTAGTATAGAATGCTAAACTGTTCTGTATACGTGACAAATACATTTGCCAGAAATAGAGTTGGGGAATGAAGCACTGTCCTTTATGTAACCAAGGAACATGTAAAACAGTTACATGCACAATAACCTTCCCCCAGTCTTCTATGCATCCAATCTGCCTCGCTTTTTAAAACGAAGATCATTAAAATTGCATAATCTTTAGCAAGCCTAAATAAAATATCCCTTAAAGGGATATTGTGGGACCTACGATGCCTGAATGATTTTGAAAAAGTTGTGTTCAACCAAATATATAGTGATAGATTTCAGCATTCCACAATCAAACCATGAAGTAATTTCTTGGATTAGACTTCTAAAAATTTCTTCATTTGTTCATTTCCATATTTTGTCCTTGGAATGGTTAGTCTGCCTGATGATTCACTCATCTGATACATTCGTACGCAATCTATATGTAATGTAAAGCTAAAAGTAAAGGCAGTGCCCTGTGTAAGCACTGAGTCATTACCATACCATGGGGTGATATCACAGCATGATGTTTTCTTGGCAGATTTTTTTACGGGGTGGTTTGCCATTGCCTTCACCAGTCAGCAACACTTTCCCCCCCAGCAAGCTGGGGACTCATTTTACTGACCTTGGAAGGATGGAAGGCTGAGTCAACCTTGAGCCGGCTACCTGAACCCATCTTCCGCTGGGATCAAACTCAGGTCGTGAGCAGAACTTGGGCTGCAGTACTGCAGCTTTACCACTCTGCGCCACGGGGCTAGTAACATGTCAAATGTACATCACATATATGTGTACAGTGTTCTTTTAAAATAAACATTTTTATTGCAGTTTTCTTGTTTAGCAATATGCAAAAATAGAACAGCTACAATTCACGATAAACTCAAACAATAGCAGAACAACATAAGCCATAGAGGAATTTATATATACATACATACATACACATACACATGTACACAATCTAATATATCACCATATGACAATAGAATTTAGCTTATCAGGTTGTCATGGACTTTCAAGTAATAAAACTGGATAGTTGATGATTAATAGGCTTTATTTGATAGACAAGCCAAAAAGGCTGAAAAAAATGGTAAATATGTAAAAAATCAAAGTAGCTGATCGTAAAATCAAGAAATTGAAAACTCAAATGCACTTTGTCTGTCTGCCTGCCTGCCTGCCTAACATCTTAATTTTACAAACAGGAATTTATTTTACCTATTTACGTCATCTTTTTTGGGGGGGGGGTGTTCCCTTACTTTGGGTTTTTTTGTAAGCTATTCCCACACCATTTGTGTCTTATTGATGGATGTATCTAGGAATGGAATTCTAGCAGGAGCTCCTTTGCATATTAGGCCACACACCCCTGATGTAGCCAATCCTCCTGGAGCTCTCAGTAGGCCCTGTACGAAGAGCCCTGTAAGGAATTCTAGCAGGAGCTCCTTTGCATATTAGGCCACACCCCCTGATGTAGCCAATCCTCCTGGAGCTTACAAAAAAGAGCCTTGTAAGCTCTTGGAGGATTGGCTACATTGGGGGTGTGGCCTGATATGCAAAAGAGCTCCTGCTAGAATGTATCATATTAGAAAATGTATCATATTAGAAAATGTTTACAAAATTCGGGCAGGGAAGCAGAAAATGAATCTCAAATAACAAACCATAATGTGGATTTTGTACAAGGGAAATGGCAGTGGGGCATTGAACTCCAACCACCAAGTCTATGAAATTCAGCTCATCCCTGCCTCGGTTCTGAGGCTGAAATGGATAGCAAAATAGCCTAGTTATATTTCGCCATATGTTCAACCCGGCACAAGAGTCAAATCATGCCCTTTTCTAAATTCTCCCCTCCCTCAAGGAAGACGCTTATTTAGAACTTCTTTTCCTGCCATCCAAATGCTTTCATAGAGTGCTCTGGTTAAAAAAAAAACCTGTCGTGATTGCTTGAAAATTGGTTTGATGTCTTTTGCCCGTAACTCCCGTGGGTCCCTCAAGACATTTTAATACGAGCCATGACATTATGACGGATGAACACTGGCATTTTATTGTAGCAATGTTTCTCCCATGTGGAAAATAACAGCTTGTTCACAGCCCAATGTCTTGCCAGATTCAGGATCTATAGTATAGCGGGAACCGAAGCCTCCGTCTCTTCGCTCTGCTTTCATTTACAGAACTTTCCTCAGACCGACTCCATTTCGTACGTCGAGCTGCCTCGTCTCCGGCTTCTGTCTCCCTAATCCACACCAATTGCGCAGAGCCCAGTTCGAAGCAAACACCTCCAAATCTCTCGGCAACAAAAACACACGCAAGGGCATCGTTTACAGATAATTATGTGAACAGAAAGGAGTCCAGCGTCTGAAACGCCTTGCCAATTGTGACGCTAATACAATCTGTCATTTCTGACAACTTCAAGATCTTACGGTTTGGTAATGTATATTGGGCCGTAGAGACGGCAGGGAACAGCAAAATGGCTGACTGAACACTCTCTGAGGTGGCAACTGGAGGTGTTAATAGCAGTTGCAGGAGCAAAAGGAACAACAGGAGCGTCACTTAAATATTCATGGTCTAGTGCTTATTTCTTCAGTTGCAATATGTTGCAGCAATAGGAACAAGGCTGCCCATCTATGCCTCCACAACTCCTGCTCATGGAGCAGTGAGAGCAAGATTGGAGGATAAATCAGTGAAAACTGAAATCATGCCAGTGCCATAATAACACTTCCAGTGAGACTCTAGAAGTAACATCACTGCATTGGGTGAAGCTCATGGCTCTAGGATTCACCTCCATGGTAAAACTTGTTTTGGGGGGTAGATCCTACAGTGTTGCCGTGAAACTGTGATGTCACTTCCAGGTCTACTCAGGAAGTGATGTTGTAGTGTTGGTGTAATGATGATTGTCCAGATTCTGCTCCCATGTCTGCTGGGGGTAGCCATCACTACATCTCTTCCAGGTCCAACCCAGGAGTGACAACAGATAGCTCTAGAAATTGCTGTAGTGTTTCTGTACATTCCTAGAGTTACTTGTCATTTATGGGTTGTCCTCAGAAGTGACATACTGGCACAAATACTGTCAGCATTTCTTAAATGTTTCTCCTGCTGCCTCTTGGTATGGTGGTGGGCAATGGCAGCTATTGGCAGGAGGCCATTGTGTGAAGCCTATAGAGAAGTAGGGCTCTTTTTCTAGCAGGAGCTCCTCTGCATATAAGACCACGCCCCTGATGTAGCCAATTCTCCAAGACCTTACAGGGCTCTTTGTACAGGACCTACTGTAAGCTCCAGGAGGATTGGCTACATCGAGGGGCATGGCCTAATATGCAAAGGAGTTCCTGCTAGAATTCCTTACAGGGCTCTTCGTACAGGGCCTGCTGAGAGCTCCAGGAGGATTGGCTACATCAGGGGGGTGTGGCCTAATATGCAAAGGAGGTCCTGCTAGAATTCCTTACAGGGCTCTTCTTACAGGGCCTGCTGTAAGCTCCAGGAGGACTGGCTACATCAGGGGTGTGTGGCCTAATAGGCAAAGGAGGTCCTGCTAGAATTTCTTACAGGGCTCTTCGTACAGGGCCTGCTGTAAGCTCCAGGAGGATTGGCTACATCAGGGGTGTGTGGCCTAATAGGCAAAGGAGGTCCTGCTAGAATTTCTTACAGGGCTCTTCGTACAGGGCCTGCTGTAAGCTCCAGGAGGATTGGCTACATCAGGGGTGTGTGGCCTAATATGCAAAGGAGGTCCTGCTAGAATTGGAATGAATTGGAATGTTTAGTGTTGGGAGAAAACATAGACATTGTGGGAATTTCAGAAACTTGGTGGAATGAGGAGAATCAGTGGGACACGGTGATTCCTGGATATAAGTTATATCGGAAGGATAGGGAGGGAAGGGTTGGAGGTGGGGTGGCTCTGTATGTCAGAGAGGATATACGGTCCAGTAAGACTGAGGTCAGAGAATTAGATTCCCTTTTAGAAATGCTTTGGGTTGAAATAGAGGGCCCAAAAGGAAATTTAACTATGGGAGTTTATCGCCCACCAAATCAAAAGAGAGAGGACGATTATAATATGATGGAAGGATTAAAGATAGCGGCTAAACGTAAAAACTGTGTCGTAATAGGTGATTTTAACTACCCGCAGATTGATTGGGTCAATATGTGTTCTGGTCGAGAGAAAGAGATTGAGTTTCTTGATGCTCTCAATGACTGTGCTATGGAGCAGATGGTCTCAGAACCTACCAGAGGTGGGGCGATCCTGGATCTGGTCCTAAGTAATGCCCAAGACTTAGTGAGAGACGTAAAAGTGATTGCGCCGCTTGGGAACAGTGACCATAATGTTATTGATTTCACCGTTTGTATAAATAGGGAGTTGCCCAAAAAGACCGCCACAACCACATTTAACTTTAAAAGGGGTAAATTCTCTGAGATGAGGAGGCATGTGAGGAGGAAACTGAAAGGAAAGGTAAATACGGTCAAAACCCTTGGGGAAGCTTGGAGACTATTTAAAACTATAATCCTAGAAGCTCAGATAAAATACATACCACAAGTTAGGAAAGGCACAAACAGGTATAAGAAGAGGCCAGCATGGTTAACAAAAAAAGTAATGGAAGCTGTAAAAGGTAAGAAGGACTCCTTTAAGCGGTGGAAAACCAGTCCAAGTGAGATTAATAAAAGGGAACACAGGCAGTGGCAAATCAAATGCAAGACTGTGATCAGGCAGGCAAAAAGGGACTATGAGGAGCATATTGCAAAAAACATAAAGACCAACAATAAAAATTTCTTCAAATATATTAGAAGTAGGAAACCAGCCAGGGAAGCAGTGGGGCCCTTAGATGACCATGGGGTAAAAGGATTACTGAAGGAGGATGGGGAAATGGCTGAGAAGCTGAATGCATTTTTTGCCTCCGTCTTCACCGTGGAAGATGAGAAGTGTTTGCCCGCCCCAGAACCACTAATATTGGAAGGGGTGTTGAAAGACCTGAGTCAGATTGAGGTGACAAAAGAGGAGGTCCTACAACTGATAGACAAATTAAAAACTAATAAGTCACCGGGTCCGGATGGCATACATCCGAGAGTTCTGAAAGAACTCAAAGTTGAACTTGTGGATCTTCTAACAAAAATCTGTAATCTTTCATTGAAATCTGCCTCTGTTCCTGAGGACTGGAAGGTAGCAAATGTCACCCCCATCTTTAAAAAGGGTTCCAGAGGAGATCCAGGAAATTACAGGCCAGTCAGTCTGACTTCAATACCGGGAAAGTTGGTAGAAACCATTATCAAGGACAGAATGAGTAGGCACATTGATGAATACAGGTTATTGAGGAAGACTCAGCATGGGTTCTGTAAGGGAAGATCTTGCCTCACTAACCTGTTACATTTCTTTGAGGGGGTAAACAAACTTGTGGACAAAGGAGACCCGATAGATGTTGTTTACCTTGACTTCCAGAAAGCTTTTGATAAAGTTCCTCATCAAAGGCTCCTTAGAAAGCTTGAGAGTCATGGAGTAAAAGGACAGGTCCTCTTGTGGATCAAAAACTGGCTGAGTAATAGGAAGCAGAGAGTGAGTATAAATGGGCAGTCTTCGCAGTGGAGGACGGTAAGCAGTGGGGTGCCGCAGGGCTCGGTACTGGGTCCCATGCTCTTTAACTTGTTCATAAATGATTTAGAGTTGGGAGTGAGCAGTGAAGTGGCCAAATTTGCAGATGACACTAAATTGTTCAGGGTGGTGAGAACCAGAGAGGATTGTGAGGAACTCCAAAGGGATCTGTTGAGGCTGGGTGAGTGGGCGTCAACGTGGCAGATGCGGTTCAATGTGGCCAAGTGCAAAGTAATGCACATTGGGGCCAAGAATCCCAGCTACAAATACAAGTTGATGGGGTGTGAACTGGCAGAGACTGACCAAGAGAGAGATCTTGGGGTCGTGGTAGATAATTCACTGAAAATGTCAAGGCAGTGTGCGTTTGCAATAAAAAAGGCCAACGCCATGCTGGGAATTATTAGGAAGGGAATTGAAAACAAATCAGCCAGTATCATAATGCCCCTGTATAAATCGATGGTGCGGTCTCATTTGGAGTACTGTGTGCAGTTCTGGTCGCCGCACCTCAAAAAGGATATTATAGCATTGGAGAAAGTTCAGAAAAGGGCAACTGGAATGATTAAAGGGCTAGAACACCTTCCCTATGAAGAAAGGTTGAAACGCTTAGGGCTCTTTAGCTTGGAGAAACGTCGACTGAGGGGTGACATGATAGAGGTTTACAAGATAATGCATGGGATGGAGAAAGTAGAGAAAGAAGTACTTTTCTCCCTTTCTCACAATACGAGAACTCGTGGGCATTCGATGAAATTGCTGAGCAGACAGGTTAAAACGGATAAAAGGAAGTACTTCTTCACCCAAAGGGTGATTAACATGTGGAATTCACTGCCACAGGAGGCCGCTGTGTGACACAGAATGTTGGACTGGATGGGCCATTGGCCTGATCTAACATGGCTTCTCTTATGTTCTTATGTTCTTAATTCCTTACAGGGCTCTTCGTACAGGGCCTACTGTGAGCTCCAGATGGATTGGCTACATCAGGGGTGTGTGGCCTAATAGGCAAAGGAGGTCCTGCTAGAATTCCTTACAGGGCTCTTCATACAGAGCCTGCTGTAAGCTTCAGGAGGATTGGCTACATCAGGGGTGTGTGGCCTAATAGGCAAAGGAGGTCCTGCTAGAATTCCTTACAGGGCTCTTCGTACAGAGCCTGCTGTAAGCTTCAGGAGGATTGGCTACATCAGGGGTGTGTGGCCTAATAGGCAAAGGAGGTCCTGCTAGAATTCCTTACAGGGCTCTTCGTTCAGCTCCTCCTGTAAGCTCCAGGAGGATTGGCTACATCAGGGGTTTGTGGCCTAATAGGCAAAGGAGGTCCTGCTAGAATTCCTTACAGGGCTCTTTGTACAGAGCCTGCTGTAAGCTCCAGGAGGATTGGCTACATCAGGGGGGCGGGGCCTACTATGCAAAGGAGGTCCTGCTAGAATTCCTTACTGGGCTCTTCATACAAGGCCTACTGTAAGCTCCAGGAGGATTTGCTACATCGGGGGGCGTGGCCTAATATGCAAAGGAGGTCCTGCTAGAATGCCTTACAGGGCTCTTTGTACAGGGCCTGCTGTAAACTCCAGGAGGATTGGCTATATCAGGGGGGGTGAGGCCTGATATGCAAAGGAGCTCCTGCTAGAAAAAAAGCCCTGCATAGAAGTGACCTCAATAGAGTTCTTCAATGAAGGCTTACCTCCCTCTGCGGGTTGTACTAGGAGTAAAATATGAGGAGAATGCCATGCCCACCATTTTCAGGTCCTTGGGGGACAGGTGAGTTAAGGATCAAATAAATAAGGGTAATATAACAATCACAACTAGTCATAGGGCCCTAACAGAACAACCATCTAGGTAAATAAACATATTTTAACCTGGTGCAAAATAAAACACAGACGAGGATGATCCCAATTGACAGGCAGGCTCCTATGGGTGCAGGTGGTCTCTATGTATCTGTGCAGGTGTGAGAGGGCAAGCATTCAGTTCTTCAAGTGTTCTGTTCTATTCCCCTTCTTTTGGTAACCACTTCCTTCCATTTCCTTTTGACAACGTGAGAAAGTCTCACAGCTGAACGTAACATTAATTACATTTCAAAGCAAACCTTTTATTCATTCGGAGACAATCTGTGAAACAGAAATCTGTGACTGAGACTCCTGCCAAACCAATTATGGCAAAATAACTCAAATATGTCTTGACAGATTGCAATTTCCCCTCCCTCCTCCCCGCTAATGCTAGGTATTCTTTGGATCATACGAGCAACATTCACTTCAGATTAGACATTGGTTTCAATATGCTCTCTTTTTGGCTCCTGCACAGAACAAAAAGCTGTGTTCGCACATACCTTTTTTGCGTTCCGCTTCTGTCCTTGATTGAACTCACAAGTTAGTTTCTTGGTTAACCAATTAACTTCTGTAGCGCCCAAGGGTGGTTTCCCATATTTGCTGGGATTTATCAGGAGGTATTTCCACCAAATCCTCTCTTGCAGGAATAGAAAAGCCTTTGAGGTAGCCTGGAGTAGCAAAGATGTGTATGAAGATTTGGCACCAATATAGCTCTAAGTCTATGCACAGGGATGTGCATCCTGAAATTCCTGAAACAAAAATGTGCATTGCATTTTGCTGTTTTAAATTATTTTCAGTGGTTTCTAGAACAGTAAACGCACATCTGGGGTTCTTGTATTATAAAATATACCCTCTCAAAAATACATGTTGCTTTTTGGGTTTGGGTGTTTCCCACCATTGGCAATATCAGGCATCTTGTTTTTCTTTGATTCTTCTGATTTCCGTGGCAATAGCCCTAAGGAAAGATTAATAAAGCCTGAAGCTGTTGCTCAGAGCTGGATGAGAGACCCCACCGACTAGGAGCAACTTAAATAGTAGTAGTAGAAGAAGAAGAAGACTGCAGTTTTATACCCCACCCTTCTCTCTGAATAAGAGACTCAGAACAGTTTACAATCTCCTATATCTTCTTCCCCCACAACAGACATCCTGTGGGACTGAGAGGGCTCTCACAGCAGCTGCCCTTTCAAGGACAACTCCTGTGATAGCTATGGTTAACCCAAGGCCATTCCAGCAGCTGTAAGTGGAATCAAACCCAGTCCTCCCAGATAAGAGTCCTCACACTTAACTACACCAAACTGGCTCCTATGGGAGCCAGCATACCCCTGTGGGAGATGTTCAGTGTGAAGACATGTGCCTCATAGAGAGTCAATTTGGTTAGTAGTTAAGTGTGCGGATTCTTATCTGGGAGAACTGGGTTTGATTCCCCACTCCTCCACTTGCACCTGCTAGCATGGCCTTGGGTCAGCCATAGCTCTGGCAGAGGTTGTCCTTGAAAGGGCAGCTGCTGTGAGAGCCCTCTAAGCCCCACCCACCTCACAGGGTGTCTGTTGTGGGGGAGGAAGGTAAAGGAGATTGTGAGCCGCTCTGGGACTCTTCAGAGTGGAGGGCAAGATATAAATCCAATATCTTCTTCATTTTCTTTTTTTTTTTTTTGTCATCTGGGTGTGGAGCAGGTATCTCGGGGGGGGGTGTGGGGGAGTTATTTGTGAATTTTCTGCATTGTGCAGGGGTTTGGACTAGATGACCCTGGGGGTCCCTTCCATCTCTATGCTTCTATAGTAACTGGATGATTGAATCAACACATGTATTCACACACGAGTGATAGCCAGTTCTCTCCTGCTCGGCTACTGCCATTCCCACCCTACCCCCAGGCAACAGTGGAGATATGTGCACCAAGGGGCACTTACTTCAGTGGTTTGTAAAATGAACCCATTTTTTCCTGTTGTACTTGGAACTTGGGAGGGGGGAGATCTTCAGATCAGAGGGAGGAATATGTCATGTGCAGATGTGGTGGTATTATTTTTATAAACCACTGCCCTAGGTCTTCCAGTAGGTTACTTGGTTGAAAATAATTGCCCCCAAAATCCTAGAACTCATTTTTTTTTGGGGGGGGGGCACAGATATGACTCTGGTACTATACATTCTCAGGGATCATTTCATAGAAAAAGAGGTGCCAGAGCTCATTAGCATCACTCATTTGCATATGCCACACAGCCCTGACATCATCGGAAGGTGCACTAAATTCTATCAGCTCAGCATCTACCTTCAAACACTTCTTGAATTGTAATTGTTATCACAGAACCTTACTCCCATCATACTTTTTCAGTTACTTTCTCCTATGTGGCCACAGTGCCATGGGGAAGATTTCCATCTGTCTGCTTGCTATGTTTTGTTTATTTTCCCCATTTTTTGGTGGGTAAAAAATATTAGAAAGTTTGTCAGTTCTTCAGCAAAATTCTCACAGGGGGTTTGAACAATGGAGCCCAGAAGCAAGTATTTGGGGAGGGAGGTAAGAAAGAAAGAGCACAATAAAATTTAGAGGTTCCGGAGTTCTGCTCTTGCGAGTTCCTGCCCAAAATGAGGCCTGCACTTCCCAAAACAAACAGAAAAGTTGTCCTCCCCGGATCCTGGATCTGAAATGGTAATGGCATTTTTCTCTCTTTTTTTTTGAAACCTCCTGATAAGTTCCCTATCTATACTCTGAAGGTACATGTTATAAGAAACATGAGCTTCCAACAAAAATGAATAATCTTCTCCTCCCTCAAGAGCAGTACAGCTTACCAGGTGTCTGAACAACGTCATTAGGATGCGTGTTTTGCAATTCCTGCTCAGCATCATTAGCTTTGGAGGTGTATGTGGGAACATACTAAGGATATCTTGTGGTAAGTAGCATAGGATACAGCAGCTTCCTGAAGCAAAGCATCCGTAGGGCTTGCGAGTGCCTGAATGGAAGAACTGCTGCGAGCCTTTAAAAACTGCCCACAGTTTCATGAAACAAGGGGATATAAAGAATAAATAAAATATTACCCGGTACAGAAACTGAGGGATGTTATCATTACACAAGTGTCACTTTCAGCAGAATGTTAAGGCCAAACTACATGTTATGGACATGTAGTTTGCCCGTAGGATTGGGAAAGTCCACCCCTTGGTAAAGCTGCAGTACTGCAATCCAAGCTTCTCTGCTCATGATCTGAGTTTGATCCCGGCGGAACCTGGGATCAGGTAGCCGGCTCAAGGTTGACTCAGCCTCCCATCCTTCCGAGGTCAGTAAAATGAGTACCCAGCTTGCTGGGGGGAAAGTTTAGATGACTGGGGAAGGCAAGGGCACTGGAAGGAGGGATGGAATTAAAGAGTGTGGTGCAAGGTTCCCCTTTAGCTCCATATCGCTTGTTGGAGCTGTATTTACTAACATTGGTTTCAAGGCAAAGAGAGATGCATAATGATGAAAATGGTGGCCAGTGATTTCTACGGTACATGTGTGTTTCCTTCTCCCACTGGTGCAAAAAAAAAAAGTCATTCTCTAAGCTTTCCCTATGCTGGCCTTATGGGGACTGTTATTCTCAGCTTTTATTTTTAGAGAAGTCTCCTATTAGCATGGTTATGTTGTAAAGTGCACAAAGAAAGTATTAAGAGATTTAACAAAAATGTGTGTGTAATATTTGTTCATGTCTTGCAGCTCTCCAACATCTGACATTTATTCTTTGTGGCTCTTACATGCTTTTCAAGTTTGGCCACCTCCTACTAGGATCGGGAAATTGCTTGTGGGCCCTAGCACAGGCTTACCATTTTTCCTGCAGGTAGCAGGCAAACTACCACCTGGAGGACTGTTAATGTAACACCTACCACCTGGAGGACTCGCTGCCGGCGTCCCAGCTTACTGGGCCATGGCAGATGACCCCAAGGTGAAAGGGTGGAGCCAGTACCGCGCACACTGTGCTTCACCTAAAAATTCCTCTGTGCAGGCCTGAAGGGCATATCCACATCCACAACCCACAACACACCAAGTCCTGCAGCGATGGGCAAGGGGCGAAACGGCAGGTGAAAGATGCCACTGGAAGCCGCAGTCCCGACCAACCCCAAATCAGACTTTTCCCTGCCGCCACTGTGGCCGGATCTGCCTGTCCCGCATTGGTCTTGTCAGCCACCAGCGAGCCTGCAGCAGACGTGGACTACTGCACCCTTCTTAAATCTTCATTCGCGAAGTCAAGACGAGAGAGAGAGATAGAGAGAGAGAGAGAGAGCAGGCAAACTCCCACCTCCAACCTCAATACCCCACTCTTGATTATTTTAGAAGTACAAGAAAAATGGGGGAAGAGCATTGATGATGATGCTTTTGAATTTCCCTTAGTATCCATGACCTTTACCATAGGGATTGGACAAAAGTCCTAGAGTGCTACCCAGAAGTGACATTGCATCCTTCTGAAGCTCCATCCACTCCAGGCACACACACTCCCCCTCCCCCCCAATTTCGTGGCCTTTGCCATCCAGAACTAGAAGTGCTACCTTAGTGATGTCATCAAGAACTTGCTAAGAAGAGGCATTTCTTCATCTCATAATGTGATTTACATGACGAATCAAGAACTGTTCTCTCCCCCCCCCCCCAATAAGTTATTCTCCAGCTCAGAATGTAAAATACGGATCTTCACATACAGTCGATGTTCAGATTGAGCACAATGGTTTGTAATGGTATGTGGGAGGGGTAGAATTCTAGCAGAAGCTCCTTTGCATATTAGGTCACACCCCTGTGATGTAACCAATCCTCCAAGAGCTTACAAGGCTCTTTTTTGTAAGCTCTTGGAGGATTGGCTACATCAGGGGTGTGTGGCCTAATATGCAAAGGAGCTCCTGCTAGAATCCCACCCTGTGGTATGTACAGAAAGTTAACCCCTTACTTTAAAGGAAATCCTCATCATTCAGTTAGTGATACTGCTTAGTAAATATTGACATTACAATACAGGCGTTAATACAGTCATGAATACATGTATATAAATGCATATATGAATACATGGAACAATGGAATAGTGAATACATGAATATCCTTGGGACAATTAGCCATTTATCAGCAATGACGATAATATTAGGAAAATCAATGAGCTGTTACTGGGCCACAAGACTGAAACTTGTACATGACAGTAGTAGTGCTTACAGTAGAGTAGTGCTTACACTGTCAAGGGAGACCCATGTTCATATCCTTACAGAGCGGGTGGGAGGATACAATAAAAGGACTTTCTAGAGAGGAAGGGTTGTTCTCTCTGGAGAGGCTGCAGTCAGGAGAGCTCTCTCTGGAATGGCTTGGCTGGAGGAAGGCTGCATTCAGGAGAGCTCCCTCATCCAAACAGTAGTGAGTCAGTTGGAATTAGAGGAAGGGAATGTATAGTTAGTCACGTTAGGGCTTTTGTTTTCTTTGCGCCACCTTTACTGTTTCCTTTTTCACTATTGCACTAAATAATTAAAACCCACTTGTTTGTTCTTGAGCACGTATAATAAAATTATTGTTGTTATACCGCCTGGGTCTGCATGCCTCTTTGGTCACAAATAAAAGGTGCTTGCTGAGAAGGAAGACAGGGGTCGGATGGGTGCTCTGAGTTTTCCCAGATAGACCCTACCATAGTGGTGGCAGCCAGTAAAAGCCCTTCTTGGTCCCCTGCTTGTGACATGACCAAAGAGAACCCCCACATTCAGAGGTAGACAACCTCTGAATCCCAGTGCCAGGAGGAAGGCCTCAGCCTCTATGCCCTGTTGCTGGCGCTTCAGAAGAACTGGTTGGCTGCTGTGTGAGACAGGATGCTGAACTAGATGGACTACTGGTCTGATCCAGCAGGGCTCTTCTTGTGTTCTTAGGATGCTGGACTAGATGGACCAATGGTCTGATCCAGCAGGGCTCTTCTTGTGTTCTTAGGATGCTGGACTAGATGGACCACTGGTCTGATCCAGCAGGGCTCTTCTGATGTTCTTAGGATGCTGGACTAGATGGACCACTGGTCTGATCCAGCAGGGCTCTTCTGATGTTCTTAGGATGCTGGACTAGATGGACCCCTGGTCTGATCCAGCAGGGCTCTTCTGATGTTCTTAGGATGCTGGACTAGATGGACCACTGGTCTGATCCAGCAGGGCTCTTCTGATGTTCTTAGGATGCTGGACTAGATGGACCCCTGGTCTGATCCAGCAGGACTCTTCTTGTGTTCTTAGGATGCTGGACTAGATGGACCACTGGTCTGATCTAGCAGGGCTCTTCTTGTGTTCTTAGGATGCTGGACTAGATGGACCCCTGGTCTGATCCAGCAGGGCTCTTCTGATGTTCTTAGGATGCTGGACTAGATGGACCCCTGGTCTGATCCAGCAGGGCTCTTTTGATGTTCTTAGGATGCTGGACTAGATGGACCCCTGGTCTGATCCAGCAGGGCTCTTCTTGTGTTCTTAGGATGCTGGACTAGATGGACCACTGGTCTGATCCAGCAGGGCTCTCCTTATGTTTTTAGGATGCTGGACTAGAGGGACCACTGGTCTGATCCAGCAGGGCTCTTCTTACGTTCACTTATAAGTACCCACTGATTTTAAACTGAGAGCCTGAAGCACACACTTAACTCTCATAGAAACCAACGGAAATTAAAAGCTGTGCCCAGAATTCTTTGACTTGGCATATTAGCTAGCAGATGGCTAACTACTGTCCTAGCTGTTCATACTAGGAACGCTTTGTCATTTAACTTGTCAGCATCTCAGATCTTTGAGGACTTAATTTTGCCCTTAATATGGCCCCCCCACCCATGTGCCTGCCTTGAAATAAATCAAAGTAATAAGCCATAGTCCTGTCAAGCTGCAGATGAGTTATGATGGCTACCCCAGCAAGGGGCTTTCAAGGCAAGTGAGAACCAGAGGTGGTTGGCCATTGCCTTCCTCTGCAGAGCCTTCCTTGGTGGTCTCTCAAAGCCTTCCTTGGTGGTCTCTCATCCTACGGTGACCCCAGCAAGGGGCTTTCAAGGCAAGTGAGAACCAGAGGTGGTTTGCCCTTGCCTTCCTCTGCGGAGCCTTCCTTGGTGGTCTCTCATCCTACGGTGACCCCAGCAAGGGGCTTTCAAGGCAAGTGAGAACCAGAGGTGGTTGGCCATTGCCTTCCTCTGCGGAGCCTTCCTTGGTGATCGCCATTCCAATTATTGACCTTGCTTAGCTTCTGAGAGGTGACGAGGTTGGTCTACACCAGGTTGCCTTGCCTCCCTGAAGCTATTATGCTGATTGGCAAAGCCAAGAATGCTGCTTTGGCATTCAGTTTACAGTTAACTTATGCCTTAATTTTACAGGTATAGGATGAGGTGGTCTTACCGGAAGTGGGGGGGGGGAGGCCCATCTGATGTTGCAGCAACACGTCTATGTCACTTCTGACCTGACCTGGAACTGATATTATCACAGAGCAATGCTAAGGAGATGCTCTGTTATTTGGACAAAATATGGTACATTTGGCTTCTACCAAAGAGTTTTTGTGCAAATACCAAAGCATCACTCTGATGTTGCTGAGATGATGATGTCACTTCCTGGTCACGTCAGAAGTGCCATAGATACATTGCTGCAATGTCAACTGGATCTCCCTCTTTTTCCAGGCAAGTCTCCCCTGTTGGCCAGCTGGTCAGTGGTGGGGTGGGGGGGGGCGGTGGTAGGGGACCCTCATCTCTACTGGAGGGAGGGGGGGGGGTTGGCAAGCGTACTTTTAGTATTAGGTTGAAATAATATTCAACATTTGAAAGTGGGTGGGTTCTATTAACTAGTACTTCAAGGCGTGGCCCAGCAACAACAGGAGTTGGGGGTAGGAACAAGGGGGGGGAGTGCAGGCACCAATATGATGTCACTTCTGGAGGGAAAAAGTAGAAGTGACATCACACTCCTCTAGGAATTTCCAGAAACTCTATGATAATACCCTAGGGTTTCTGTTAGGGTTGCCAAGTCCAATTAAAGAAAAATCTGGGGACTTTGGGGGTGGAGCCAGGAGACATTGGGGGTGGAGCCAAGAACAAGGATGTGACAAGCATAATTGAACTCCAAGGGAGTTCTTGCCATCACATTTAAAGAGACAGCACACCTTTTAAAATGCCTTTCTTCCATAGGAAATAATTAAGGATAGGGGCACCATATTTTGGGGCTCATAGAATTGGACCCTCTGGTCCAATCGTTTTGAAACTTGGGGGGTATTTTGGGGAGAGGCACTAGATGCTATACTAAAAATTTGGTGCCTCTACCTCAAAAAATAGCCCCCCAGAGCCCCCAATACCCACAGATCAATTTCCTATTATTCCCTATGAGAATCGTTCTCCACAGGGAATAATAGAGTGCCTCGTAGACATTTCCCTCCCCCCCCCACGCTTTCTAAAGGGGGGGAGGGCCTCCAAACTAGGGAATCCCCTGCCCCCTCCCTCTCTCTCTCACACACACTTACCAGATCTTCCTCCGGACAACTCTACTTCCTGTGAAAACGAAAGCAAAGAAAGGGAGGGGCCGTTCTCAAAAGCCCTTCCTGCTTCCGGCTTCCTGCCCAGCCTTAAAGGGGCAGACATTTTGCAAACGGCTCAGGAGCTCTACATGAAGTCTAAAGGTATGTTCTCCCCCCCCTCCACCCCCCACCCCCGCTTCCAGAGTTTTGAAAAGCGGGAGGTGAGGCAGTGAAACCAGAAGTCTCCCGCCAGAGCGGGAGATTTGGGAAGCCTAGTTTCTGTGGATTCCTTGAGTGAACTGACATAACTTTCACGTTTTCCTTGGAAGTGGTATGCAACAGGCCAATAGAGGGTTTTATATATATAAAATGGGACATACAACGGCTTTTTTTGCCCAATGGGAAACCAGGAACCTGGGGACATACAAGGGCTTTTTTTGGAACTCCTTTGCATATTAGGCCACACACACCCTGATGTAGCCAATCCTCCTGGAGCTTACAGCAGGCCCTGTACGAAGAGCCCTGTAAGGAATTCTATCAGGCCTCCTTTGCATATTAGACCACACACCCCTGATGGAGCCAATCCTTCTGGGGCTTACAGTAGGCCCTGTAAGAAGAGCCCTGTAAGGAATTCTAGCAGGACCTCCTTTGCATATTAGGCCACACACCCCCTGATGTAGCAAATCCTCCTGGAGCTTACAGTAGGCCCTGTACGAAGAGCCCTGTAAGGAATTCTAGCAGGACCTCCTTTGCCTATTAGGCCACACCCCCTGATGTAGCCAATCCTCCTGGAGCTTACAGTGGGCCCCGTAGAAGGGCTGTGTAAGTTCTTGGAGGATGGGCTACATCAGGGGCGTGTGGCCTGATATGCAAAGGAGTTCCTGCTACAAAAAAAGCCTTGAGCTTGGAATGGATAAGGAAGAGAAGAGATTGAATATATACCCTGCCCTTCACTTGGAGTCTCAGAGTGGCTTACAATCTCCTTCCCACAACAGACACCCTGCGAGGTAGGTGGGGCTGAGAGAGCTCTGAGAGAACAGCTCTTTCAAGAACGGTGACTGACCCAAGGTCACTCCAGCAGTTGCATATGTCAGATGGGGAATCAAACCTGGCTCTCCCAAATTAGAGTCTGCACACTTAACGACCAAACGGGCTTTCTGAAGCGCTGGCATTCAAAGCCTTTGAGCTAACGCCCTCTAATAAGGGCTGTTTAACTATGAGGGGGGAAAGCCACCTACTCTGGAATGTGAAAACCAGGGCTTTTTTGTAGCAGGAACTCCTTTGCATGTTAGGCCACACCTCCCTGATGTAGCCAATTCTCCAAGAGCTTACAGTAGGCCCTGTAAGAAGAGCCCTGTAAGCTCTTGGAGGATGGGCTACATCAGGGGCGTGTGACTTCATATGCAAAGGAGTTCCTGCTACAAAAAAAGCCCTGGGACATACTCAGACTCAGGACATAAAAGTTTGTTTAATTTAAAGTAGAAACAGGGCTTTTTAAAAATCAGGAACACAGTTCCAGCTGGCTTGGCATCAGGGGGTGTGGCCTTATATGCAAATGAGTTCCGGCTGGGCTTATTCTATATAAAAAAAAGCCTTGAGTAGAAATGAAAGCAAATCTCTCTGTCTCTGTCTCTCTCTGAAAAATTTCACACTAGACCTTTAATCTTGGTTTGATCCTGTCCCCAAGCTATACTAAAATTATAGAATCATAGAGTCATAGAATTGGTTTCTCTGATTCTAGTGTAGAATGTCAGTTTGGAGACAGAGCTAAACCAGGATTAAAGGTCTAGTGCGAAATTGGTCTCTGTCTCTGTCTCTCTCTGTCTCTCTCTCCGTTAAATGCATGCAGGAGCACTTGACCCTTTAACAGTTTCAAAGTCCAACTGACAGAGAAATACATGCTAAGAATCTCTGCCAATCGCGCATTGAGCGAGCACACTGTTGCCGGCTCCTCGCTTCTGGAAGCCAGCATCTGCTCCTTCCGCTTGCCAAGCTGAACCTCTGAATGATGACCAGGCTATTGGCTCCGAGGAGAAAACATATTGAGAGGGAGTGGAGAAGCCGACGCTCCAGCCAAGAGGGGGAGGCCGGGCCAAGAAAGCATCACTCTGATCTATAGAAGCCAATTACCTTTGTAATTGCATTTAAAAAAAAAAAAAACCCGATAAAAGACAACATTGTGTCCGGACCGCTGTAAACTTTGCTCCTTCCCGTGGCAGATTACGGATGTATTTAATGTGAAGGGACAAAAGAGGCCCTTTTTATTGCAAGCAGAAATGGGGATGGGAGAATGAAAGGGACGGGCAGCTGGAGAAATCCACCAACGTTAGCCTTGGCCTCCCGCCAGCCTAATTCCCAGGGGACACGAGCACACGTTCCAGGCCTCGGCGAGCTTCTGTCTCGGGGAGGAGAAAAAAGAAGGTGGCAGCGCGGCTCGCCGGAGAAAGAGCGCTGCGTTTCAAACTGGCTCTGCTAACGACATGTTCAGGGCGCCCAGATGGTCCGGTCTTTATTAATGAATTTCAAACAGTGACAAGAGGAATACAAATGGTTTCCAGCTACAAAGCAGAGGGGTCATTGGGCTCTCTTTAGTACATCCAACTGAAACAGCATGAGAGGATGGGGAGAGTCTGGCAGGATTAAACCCTGGGAAGGCCCCTGAGGAGATACAGATTGTACGTAAAGCAGGGATGGGGAGGGAAAGTGGCAGAGTATAGCCCGATATTGTCAGATCTCAGAAGCTAAGTAGAGTGGGTGCTTGGATGGGAGAACACCAAGGAAGGTTCTACAGAGGAAGGCAATGGCAAACCACCTCTGCTTCTCGCTTGCCTTGAAAGCCCTTTGCTGGGGTCACCATAAGGCTTGGAGGAGAGACCACCAAGGAAGGCTCTGCAGAGGAACACAATGGCCAACCACCTCTGCTTCTCCCTTGCCTTGAAAGCCCCTTGCTGGGGTCCCCATAAGGCTTGGATGAGAGACCACCAAGGAAGGCTCTGCAGAGGAAGGCCATGGCCAACCACCTCTCCTTCTCACTTGCCTAGAAAGCCCCTTGCTAGGGTCACCATAAGGCTTGGATGAGAGACCACCAAGGAAGGCTCTGCAGAGGAACACAATGGCCAACGACCTCTGCTTCTCACTGTCACAATAAAAGCCATATAATACTAACCAAATGGACTCTTCATACTAACCCCAAAAGCCTTTGTTGTGCTGTAGCTAGTATGCATATCAAAGAGAGATTGTTTGAAGTGTTAACCTTGTGCAGAGTGTGAAAGGAGTAAAAGAATGTGGCCGTTAATAGATACCATGTCCGGCCAGCATCCTCCCTTAGGGAAAGAGATAAGGGGGAGCTCTCATGTGAAAGTTTGCACGTTCAGTTTCTTTTGTTATGAGAATCACTTTGTTTAGATAATACTTTGATGTAGAATTCCATAAGATCCAGGGACCCCTAGTCTCTGTTATTAGTCTCAACTTCTGTATCTTGCAATGAGTTTCCAATAAAGTGTCCATTTTCATCAATGAACACGGCCTTGAGTCTCCAGCGCCTGACACTCACTCGCCTTGAAGCCCCTTGCTGGGGTCACCATAAGGCTTGGATGGAAGACCACCAAGGAAGACCACCTATAATTGCCTGATAACTTTTGATTTATTTCAGTCAGGCAAGACCTGGTCTTGTGAATGCACGCCATTCAAGTTTGCTTCAAGCCTCATCGTTTAAAGCTTCTTTTGTACCAACCTAAGAAGCCTCATTGATTGAACTTGGGCAAAACCTTACAGAAGGGGGATATGACTCAGTAGGTGTCTATATAAAGGACAAGTTTGTTCCAGATGAGTACCCATGTTGGTCTGCAGTAAAAGAGCTAGATTTAAGTCCAGAAGCCCCTTAAACACTAACAAGATTTCCGGGGTACAAGCTTTTGAGAATCAAAGGTCCCTTTTCAGATATGAGTGATAAGGAAGACCCTGGAGAGATGCTGCTCATTAGAAGAAGACTATAGATTTATACCCCACCCTTCTCTTTGAATCAGTCTCTGACAATCTCCTTTATCTTCTTCCCCTACGAGAGACACCCTGTGAGGTAGGTGGGGCTGAGAGAGCTCTCCCAGAAGCTGCCCTTTCAAGGACAGAGTTTCAGAGCAGCCTATAATCTCCTTTAGCTTCCCCCCCACACACACACACAACAGTCACCCTGTGAGGTAGGTGAGGCTAAGAGAGCTATCACAGAAGCTGCCCCCTTTCAAGGACAACTGTGAGAGCTATGGCTGACCCAAGGCCATTCCGGCAGGTGCAAGTGGAAGAGTGGGGAATCAAACTCAGTTCTGAACAGAGAAGCTATTGAGATTTACAAACACCAGCACAATTTTAACAGAAAGGAAGAAGGCATTTTCATTCACCAATCTTGGTACCCAGCTCTGCAAAACACCCTACAGATTATAAATTGCAGAAAGTCACAGAGCAACCAGTACATTCCACAGAACAATCAGCACAGTCAACAACCATCTTCCTTATCTTCACACCCCTTCCAACCCTCCCAGCAATTATCACAGAACAATGGGCACATTCTACAGCCAGTTTCCTTATCACTACCCTTCCAGGAAGCCCCACCAAACAATGGGCACATCCACAAACCTATTGCCCTTTCACCACACCCCCTCCAGCCTAGAAATAGCAGCTCTCCAGCAGCCCTGGCCTCACTCAATGCACAGCAGCCAAGAAGGTCAGAGCGCCTGCTCCGGCTGCAACGCCACTGAGGATGTTCTCCGCAGCTGAGAACGAAACGTCTGGAAGGGAAACTTTCTCCAGTAGAACACGGCACTTGAGCCCAAAAGATTCTACAAACCCTAAAGAGTCCACACACTTAACCACTACACCAACCCTCCCCTTGATAGACCAAGAGACCATGGTTCAGTAACAGAACATCTGCTTTGCAGGGAGATAGCCCCAGATTCAGTCTTCTACATCTCCAGTTTGAAGGCCAAGGTAACAGGTGATGTGAAAAATCTCAAGCTGAGATCCTGGAGAGGTGCTGGCAGTCAGAGCAGACGTTCTTGATCTTGAGGGACCAATGGACCATAACGGGGGGGGGGGAGGGATTCTAGCAGGAACTCCTTTGCATATTAGGCCTCACCCCCCCCCCCGATGTAGCCAATCCTCCAAGAGCTTATAAGGCTCTTTTTTTGTAAGCTCTTGGAGGATTGGCTACATTGGGGGGGTGTGGCCTAATATACAAAGGAGCTCCTGCTAGAATCCCACCCCTGGATCATAGTTGAGTGACAGAACATCTCCTTGGCATGAAGACAGTCTGAGATTCAGTCCTCCAGTTTATAGGATCAGGTATTACAAAAGATCTTGAGCTGCAACGCTGGAGAGCTGCTGCCAATCGTAGTAGTCAACTACGGCCCTCATGGACCAATGGTCAGATTCAGAATAATGCAGCGTCATGTGTTCATTCACAAAAATTTGGCAGAACCTTCCCCTTAAAAGCATCCGCTTCTCTCCTCCATTTTTGCCTCTAGCTTGGCTCTTGCACAAGTCGGTGGCTGACATGCCTAAGGGGAGAAATCGGGCAAAGTGCATTACGCTGCTGATGAAAGGGCTAACAATCCCTTTGCTACTGTTTTGGCTTGTCTGGGAGAAAGCTGCTGAAGTTTGGAGAAGGGGCTATATAGCTCAACAACTGCAGACATGCATTGCATGCAGATAGGCCCAGGTTCAATCCCTGGCAATATCCAGTTAATGAATCTCTGGTAGTAAAAGGTCTAGGAAAGACCCCTGGGGAGATGCTGAGATTTAGGTCGATAGTACTGCGGGGGGGAAAGTAGCGGATTGACAAGATAAAGCATCTGTATAGATTTCCATCAACAGAAGAAAGAATTGCTGAAACTAGGAGACATATTATGGGGCAGAATTAGGGTTGCCGGGTCCTACTTGGCTCTAGGCGGAGGATGATCCTTAGATGATCCATAGAGTTTTCACCTGAATTTTTAGAGAGTCCGCCATGTGATGTGCCTGGTGTGATGATGTCACTTCCGGGTGATGTCATCACACCAGGCATGTCGTGTGCAATGAAGCTCTTTGGGGGGCAGAGATCCTCTGGGGGGGGGGGGCAGCACTATAGATAGATAGATAGATGAATTTATTGTCATTGTTCTCAACAAAAAGAGAGCAACGAAATGAGGTGCTCTTCCACAAACATACCAACACATCAAACACACATATTCATAAACCATTTAAATACATCTGAAACCATTAAACCATTTAAACCATTAAAACCATTTAAATACATCTAAAACGGATAAACATTCATAAAACCATTAAAACCATTTAAACCCTTAAATAAACATTCATAAAACCATTAAACATTCATAAAACCATTAAAACCATTTAAACCATTAAATACATCTAAAACAGATAATCCTTCATAACCCTGCATTTAACCTAACCACAGCACTTGGATAGAAACTGTCCTTAAATCTGTTTGTCCTAGCCTTCAACACTCTATATCGTCTACCTGACGGTAAGATCTCAAAAAGCAAATGGCCCAGATGTGTATGGTCCCTTAGGATCATTTGTATCTTCCTTTTACATGCCATATTATACAGATCCACCAATGAGGGGAGAGAACATCCACAAATCTTTTGTGCTCTTCTCGTCACTCTTTGGAGCACCCTTCTCTCTGCTTCCGTGCAGCTCCCAAACCACGCGCAGAGGCAATAAGATAAAATGCTCTCAATGGAACTACGATAAAAGGCAACCAGCAGACTCCCTGACAGTTGTAGTGATCTTAAGAGTCTTAAGTAGTATAGTCGTTGCTGGGCCTTTTTCTCTAGAGCTAAAGTATTTGCCCCCCATGTTAGATCCTGTTTCATGGTAATTCCCAGAAACTTCCATTCTGTCACCTGTTCTACCATAACACCATCAATAAACAACGGCTGGGTGTCCAAACTACTCTTCCTGTAATCCACTATAATTTCCTTCGTCTTATTTATATTTAAAATAAGATTATTTACTTTACACCAAAGGGACAGCTGTTGAACTTCCCTCCTGTACGCAGACTCATCATCTTCAGAGATGAGCCCTACCAACGTTGTATCATCTGCATACTTAATGATTTTGTTACTCAGACTGCTGGAAACACAATCAGATGTGTAAATAGTGAAAAGAAGTGGACTCAAGACACATCCCTGAGGGGTGCCAGTATTTAAGATCTTCACGGAGGAAATATATCCATCCATTTTAACCCTTTGTGAACGACCTGACAAAAAATTCAAAATCCACTCACATATATGCCAGTGGGTTGGGGGGGCCCAAATCAAGGGAAACCCCACCCCCAGTGAGAGGCTGAGAACCCTAGACAGGACTGGTATCAGAGGTCAGCATGATCATGCTGAGGACCTGGGGTCCCTACTCTGATAAGAGGACTTGCTGGTAGGGTTGCCAAGTCCAATTCAAGAAATATCTGGGGACTTTGGGGGTGGAGCCAGGAGACTTTGGGGGTGGCGGCAGGAGACATTGGGGTGGAGCCAAGATCAAGGCTGTGACAAGCATCATTGAACTCCAAAAGGAGTTCTGGCCATCACAATGAAAGGGACAGCACACCTTTTAAAATGCCTTTCTTCCATAGGAAATAATGAAGGATGGGGGCACCATCTTTTGGGGCTCATAGAATTGGACCCCCTGGTCCAATCTTTTTGAAACTTGGGGGGTATTTTGGGGAGAGGCACTAGATGCTATACTGAAAATTTGGCACCTCTACCCCAAAAAACAGCCCCCCCAGAGCCCCAGATACCCGCGGATCAATTCTCCATGACTTTCTATGGAATAAATCTCCATAGGGAATAATAGAGTTCCCAGCAGACATTTCCCTCCCCTCCCCCCACTTTCTGACGACCTTGAAGCGGGGGGAGGGTCTCCAAACCGGGGGATCCCCTGCCCCCACCTGGGGATTGGCAACCCTACTTGGTGGAGTCTGTCTCTGTGTAATAATTCCGCAAGCAAACCACGCCAGAAGGACTGACAGTTTTATCAGAACAAAAAGCAGGACCTATGTGGAACGTGCGGATCTTAGTGATAAGCAGTGTTCCCTCTAAGCTGAGTTAGCATGAGCTTGCTCACAGATTTTTAGCCTCCAGCTCACACATTTTTTTTTATCTTACCTCAGGAAAAATGGCCCCAGAGCCCAATAATTTACACAGGAGCTCACAACTAATGCCAGCAGCTCACAACTTTAATGCCGGTAGCTCACAAAGTAGAATTTTTGCTCACAAGACTCTGCAGCTTGGAGGGAGCATTGGTGACAAGCCTTTCTTTGCTTGCTTACAGACTACTCCCTATATGATGATGATGATGATGATGATGATGATGATATTGGATTTATATCCCGCCCTCCACTCCGAAGAGTCTCAGAGCGGCTCACAATCTCCTTTACCTTCCTCCCCCACAACAGACACCCTGTGAGGTGGGTGGGGCTGGAGAGGGCTCTCACAGCAGCTGCCCTTTCAAGGACAACCTCTGCCAGAGCTATGGATGCCCCAAGGCCATTCCAGCAAGGTGCAAGGAGACAGCTTCTTCCCAACAAACCAACAAACCAACAAAGAATATACAAATTCATGGACCAGATCCTTCAACCAACCTGGACACCACCTCTGCCCCAGTATGTTCATATCATCATGGGTTCATTCATAGAATCATAGAGTTGGAAGGGTCATCTAGTCCAACCCCCTGCACAATGCAGGGCATTCACAAATACCTCCCCCCCGCACCCCTGGGGACAACTGCTCCATGCCCTGAAGATGGCAATAAACCTCCTAACTGGCCTTGAGAAGAGGGCTTCCTGACCCCAAAGTGGCTATAAGCATTTCCTTGGGTGTGTAAGAAAGGACCACGATGATGAAGCGCTGATGCAACTCTTCCTGCCCTCCTTCTCATGACCTGCCTAAGTTCACAGAATCAGCATTGCTCTCAAAGGGCCATTCATTTACTTGTTCTTCCACATGAGATATGCCATCAGGGGTGGAATTCTAGCAGGAGCTCCTTTGCATATTAGGCCACACACCCCCTGATGTAGCCAATCCTCCAAGAGCTTACAAAAAAGAACCTTGTAACCCCCTGGAGGATTGGCTACATCAGAGGGTGTGTGGCCTAATATGCAAAGGAGCTCCTGCTAGAATTCCACCTCTGTATCCCCTCATTTTTCAACAACACCTATCGGCTGTCTGAATAATAAAAGCTGGTTGGTCTCTATACAAAAGTCAGAGACCGATTTGACATTAAGAACGGCAATATTTGGAACCTGTTGGGAGTAGGGTTGCCAAGTCCAATTCAAGAAATATCTGGAGACTTTGGGGGTGGAGCCAGGAGACATTAGGGGTGGAGCCAAGATCAAGGCTGTGACAAGCATAATTGAACTCCAAAGGGAGTTTTGGCCATCATATTTAAAGGGACGGCACACCTTTTCAATTTCTTCCTTCCACAGGAAATAATGAAGGATAGGGGCACCTTCTTTTGGGGCTCATAGAATTGGACCCCCTGGTCCAATCTTTTTGAAACTTGGGGGGTATTTTGGGGAGAGGCACTGGATGCTCTGCTGAAAATTTGGTGCCTTTAACCCAAAAAACAGCCCCCCCAGAGCCCCAGATACCCGCGGATCAATTCTCCATGATTTTCTATGGGAATAAATCTCCATAGGGAATAACAGAGTTCCCAGCAGACATTTCCCTCCCCTCCCCCTGCTTTCTGATGACCCTGAAGCCGGGGGGAGGGTCTCCAATCCGGGGGATCCCCTGCCCCCACCTGGGGATTGGCAACCCTAGTCGGGAGAATCTTTCAGTCTCCCAGGACACTGATTTAAAAAGGCACCGTTATCCAGGGGAAAAAAAACACTTCAAAGGGCAAGAAATTACTGAATTTCTCAAGAAATATGATTACATTTCCTGAGGCTCCAAAGAGTGGGGATTCCTTCATATTGCTGGTGTTAATCAGCTTTCAAAATTAGGTAGATTTCATTATCATCAATTACTGTGAGGTTTAGTTTAGCTTATTAGTTTATTTGTGATTTATATCCCGCCCTTCCCACCAGGTGGCTCAGGGCGGCTTACAGCATATAAAATCTAACATAAAAATATAAACATTTAAACATTTTACACAGTTAAAACATTAAAAACATACAGCAGTCTTATAAAACTACACTCAGTTTCAGGTGCCGGTTACTTGTAAGCCAGCCGGAAGAGGACTGTCTTACAGGCCCTGCGGAATTGGGCAAAATCCCGCAATGCCCTCACCTCTTCCGGCAGCTGGTTCCACCAGGAAGGGGCCATTGCAGAGAAGGCCCTATGCCTAGTAGATTTCAAGCGGGCTTCCTTTGGCCCGGGGACGACGAGGAGGTTTTGAGTTCCTGATCTCAGTACTCTCTGGGGAACATGTGGGGAGAAACGGTCCCTCAGGTAGGCAGGTCCTAGACCATATAGGGCTTTAAAGGTAATGACCAGCACCTTGTACCAAACTCGGTAAAGTATTGGCAGCCAGTGCAGAACCCGAAGCCCCGGCTGAATGTGCTCCCATCTTGGGAGCCCCAATAACAACCGGGCGTCGTCGTTCTGCACCAACTGCAATTTCCGGGTTCGGCACAGGGGCAGCCCCATGTAGAGGGCATTGCAGTAGTCCAACCTCAAGGTGACCGTTGCATGGATCACCGTTGCTAGATCATCACGCTCCAGGAAGGGAGCCAGCTGCCTTGCCCGCCTAAGATGGAAAAATGCGGACTTGGCAGTGGCTGCTATTGAAGGGTCAATACTTTTTGGGGATTGTCCCTGAATTTTATATAACAAGGTGGGGCCTGGAAATCTCCTGTTTTTACAACTGATCTCCAGCTGGCAGAGATCAGCACCCCTGGAAAAAATGGCTGAGAAGAAGAAGAGGAGGAGGAGGTGGAGGAAGAGGAGGTAGTATTGTATATCCCGCCCTCCACTCCGAATCTCAGAGTGGTCACAATCTCCTTTATCTTCCTCCTCCACAACAGACACCCTGTGAGGTAGGTGGGGCTGAGAGAGCTCTTACAGTAGCTGCCCTTTCAAGGACAACTCCTGCGAGAGCTATGGCTGACCCAAGGCCATTCCAGCAGCTGCAAGTGGAGGAGTGGGGAACTGAACACGGTTCTCCCAAATAAGAGTCCAAGCACTTAACCACTACATCAAACTGGTGAAAGGTGGACTCTATGCCATTGTACCATGGTTAGGCCCCCCCCTCCCCAAACCCCCCCCTCTCCCGGATCCACCCTCCAAAGTCTCCAGGAATAACTATCGACTCCAGATACAGGTGATAGTTATTCCATTTGAAATCTCGATCCTGAACTCGTTGGAATTATGCAACATGATGAAATAGCCAGACTTCAAGGCTTAAGAAAATATAACTATAAGCGACAGCAGCCAAGTGTACAGGGATTTGAGCAGATTAATCAGATTAAATTTATTCCCCCCCCCCTTGAAATAATCATTCGGGAGGGATTCGTATTGAACAGGTATTATTCTTAAGAGCACCCCGTTCTCGACACAGAGCATAACTCTTTCAGAATCTCCAGGCACACCGATTAAAAGGATAACACACAACAGAGGGGAGCATCATTAAAATAATTGGAACCCTCCAAAGGTTTTAATTCTATCATCTTTTTTAAGTAAAAGGCGCCACTTAAAAACACACCAGTGAAAGAGAAAAAAAAGTTCATCCCTCTGTTTAACATTCACCAGCCATCGCGGTGAAAGCTGAAAAGATGAAAGGGTATTCATACCTTATTTTAAACCAGTAAATAAAGGTTCAGTGCTTTTGTACGGAAGGCTAAATCATATCAGTGGGAGATCAAATATAAACATTGTGAAATATTCAGTAAGGTGTTACCGAAATGCATCGGTTATTACACCGGCTCCACCCTATGAAACTCTATCTACTTATGCACTGTTATCCCCAGTTCTTCCTCCATCGTTGCACTCCTCGTGATGTTCTCATTATACCCCCGTGATGTAGGTTAGGCTGAGCTGGGTATGTGACGGTAAAGTGTAGATGACTGGGGAAGGCAATGACAAACCACCCCGTAAAAAGTCTGCCAAGAAAACGTTGTGATGCAATGATACCCCATGGGTCGGTAATGACTTGGTGTTTGCACAGGCGCTGCCTTTACCTTTAAGCCTCTTGTGGCTGAAAGTCAGTTTGGGAGTCTGTTTGGTGTAGTGGTTAAGTGTGCGGACTCTTATCTGGGAGAACCGGGTTTGATTCCCCACTCCTCCACTTGCACCTGCTGGCATGGCCTTGGGTCAGCCATAGCTCTGGCAGAGGTTGACCTTGAAAGGGCAGCTGCTGGGAGAGCCCTCTCCAGCCCCACCCACCTCACAGGGTGTCTGTTGTGGGGGAGGAAGGTAAAGGAGATTGTGAACCGCTCTGAGACTCTTCGGAGGGTGGGATATAAATCCAATATCTTCTTCTTCTTGAATCTGCCCTATTTATTCTCTCCCTCCCAGCCTCCATTCCATGGGTTGTATTATAGGGCTCCATCACACTTATAGATAGGGTGTGGAACCTAGGGAAATAGACATCAGATTCCACCCTCCAAAATAGCTATTTTCTTCAGTGGAACACTACAAAAAGGTAGTAAATCATTAGGGTTGCCCATCCCCAGGTGGGGGCAGGGGATCCCCCAGTTTGGAGACCCTCCCCCCGCTTCGGGGTCATCAGAAAGCAGGGGGTGGGGAGGGAAATGTCTACTGGGGGCTCCATTATTCCCTATGGAGACCGATTCCCATAGGGTATAAGGAGAATTGATCTGTGGGTATCTGGGGCTCTGGGGGGCTATTTTTTGAGGTAGAGGCGCCACATTTGCAGTATAGGATCCAGAGCTTCTTCCCAAAACACCCTCCAAGTTTCAAAACGTTTGGACCAGGGGGGTCCAATTCTATGAGCCCCCCCCCAAAAAAGGTGCCTCTATCCATTATTTCCAATGGAGAAAAGACATTTAAAAGGTGAGCGGTCCCTTTCAATGTGATGGCCAGAACTCCCTTTGGAGTTCAATGATGCTTGTCACACCCTTGCTCCTGGCTCCACCCCAATGTCTCCTGACTCCACCCCAAAGTCTTCTGGCTCCGCCCCCCAAAGTCCCCAGGTATTTCTTGAATTGGACTTGGCAACCCTATAAACCATAGGGCCCTCCTCGCCAACCAAAGAATGTTCCACCAGGCTGGAGCTAGGGCAGAAGAAGCCCTGGCTCTAGTGGAGGCAAGACAGACGTCCTTCCTGCCGGGGACGACCAGAAGATGGTGATTAGCTGAATGTAAAGTCCTTCGAGGCAAATATGGGGAGAGGCGGTCCCTCAGCTATGTCAGTCCCAGGCCACGCAGGGCTTTAAATGTCAGTCCCCAAAACAATTTTTCTTCTGTGTCTCCTGCCCAAGAAGGTCTGAGCAGCCAGACTTCGCCAGACACCTTTTCGACATCCCTTTCTCTTAGGGTTGCCAATCCCCAGGTGGGGGCAGGGGATCCACCGGTTTGGAGGCCCTCCCCCCGCTTCAGGGTCGTCAGAAAGCGGGGGGGGGGGGGGGAGGGGAGCGGAATGTCTGCTGGGAACTCTATTATTCCCTATGGAGATTTACTCCCAAAGAAAATCATGGAGAATTGATCCGCGGGTATCTGGGGCTCTGGGGGGTGTGTGCTGTTTTTTGAGGTAGAGGCACCAAATTTTCAGTTCAACATCTAGTGCCTCTCCCCAAAATATCCCCCAGGTTTCAAAAAGATTGGACCAGGGGGTCCAATTCTATGAGCCTCAAAAGAAGGTGCCCCTATCCTTCATTATTTCCTATGGAAGGAAGGCATTGAAAAGGTGTGCCGTCCCTTTAAATGTGATGGCCAGAACTTCCTTTGGAGTTCAATGATGCTTGTCACAGCCTTGATCTTGGCTCCACCCCTACTGTCTCCTGGCTCCACCCCCAAAGTCTCCTGGGTCCACCCCCAAAGTCCCCAGATATTTCGTAAATTGGACTTGGCAACCCTACTTTCTCTTCTGTATCCCCCTGTTCGTTTGCTTCATTTCAAGTCAAGCCAGTGCTTCTTCCTCAGCTGGTGGTCAAAGCAGTGTCCGGGCAGCTATCCATTCGGTGGCTGTGGGGCAAAGCGGATTTGATAGGAGACTCTGGAGGACGGAGCCAACAGGAAGGAGAAGAGGCAGTCAAAGGTCACGAAGGCCTGTTCAAGTACAACAGCAGGGTTTTTTTTTTAAAAAACAACAACAACAGAGAACTTGGGACTCCCCCCTGAATATCTTTCACCTAGAATTGCTCTCGCCTAGCTCCTTGCCTCTTCATCCCTCTTTTTCTATTGACAGTTTCCATTGACAAGACAGGCCGCAAGAGATGTGAGGGAGAAGGGTCAAAGGTCACCCGGCAGGGAGAGGAAACGGTGTCATTAAAAAGGCGGCCATCGTACCCAGAGGAAAGGGAGGGCAGCTGCTGCAGCAGAGCTGTTTAAGCCCATTGCCGTATCTCTTGTTTTGTTCCTAAGAAATCTAATATGCTTTGGGTCAGTGCAGGCCAACTGTTAGATATAAAGAATTCATAGCGCCGACAATCCCCAGAAGAACCAATTTCGTCTCTTCGCGTTTCCGAGATGCTGCGGCGCCGATCGCTCAGCGGCCCTGGCACATAACGAGGCCTGTCTTCTTCCTTAATGTCGGTATGTAAATATTGGATGGAATGCAGGCTAGCGGCGGCGGTTTAAGGGAATAACTAGCGCGGGTTGTGCAGGGACAGGGTTGCTGGTGACTATAGGGTTGCCAATCCCCAGGTGGGCTAGCAGGGGAGCCCCTAAGGGTTCTGTGATTAAACCAGCCTCCAATATAATCGACAAATAGGGTTGCCAAGTCCGACTCAAGAAATATCTGGGGACTTTGGGGGTGGAGCCAGGAGACTTTGGGGGTGGAGCCAGGAGCAAGGGTGTGACAAGCACGATTGAACTCTAAAGGGCATTCTGACCATTACATTTAAAGGGACCACATAACTTTTAAAAACCTTCCCCCCATTTGGAAATGGGGAATGGGGCCTGGCGGTGCAGCTGGCGTTGTGCCGCCGTGGGGGGTAGCGGTAGAGGAGGCAGGAGCTCCAGGCGCCGTGGGGCCCGCGGGGCAGGGCGGAGTCGAGGAGGCGGGCGGCAGAGGCATTGCGCAGGGCCGGGGGCAGCAGGGCTGGGTCGGGGCGGCAGCAGTGGGGTGGCGTGGCGGAGAGCAGGAGCCCCGCAGCCAGGCCCAGTGCCAGCAGCACCGCCGGCAGCCCCGAGGCCGCGGCCAGCAGCCACCCGCGCCGTCCGAAGCCCCTCGCTGGCCCCAGCAGCCGCCAGTCGAGGGCAGTGTGCCGATTCAGCCCCGAGGGAAAGGGAGGGGAGGGGAGGCTGCCCGGGAGCGCCGTTGAGGGCCGGTTGGTGGCGGTGCGGACAGGCCACTAGCTGCCGCCTCCTCCTCTCCGCTCCCGGGTCTGTTGGCTGGTGGGAAGGCCCGGCCCAGGCGCCCCGCCCAGCTCTCTCCCCCCCCCACACACCCCGCCCCCAGATTTTTTGAGAGCGGGGGTTGAGGCTGAAAATTCGGGGGTCCCCCGCCAGGGCAGGAGGGTTGGGAAGCCTATCAACAAATTTTCATTGAAATTTATAAAGGAAACATAAACAACCACTTAAAGCAGAGAATTGTACATAAGGTGAAGTCATACAATATGCTCAGTCCTTTATAAGGACAAAATTAGGTGAAATATTATAATATGCACCGTCTTTCTTGGGACCAATAGGCCTCCAAATGGTTTCAGCCAAGAACTGGCAAAATAGCTATTTTCTTCAGTGGAACTCCACGAAAAGGTAGTAAATCATTAGGGTTGCCAATCCCCAGGTGGGGGCAGGGGATCCCCTGGTTTGGAGGCCCTCCCCCCACTTCAGGGTCTTCAGAAAGCAGGGGGAGGGGAGGGAAATGTCTGCTGGGAACTCTGTTATTCCCTATGGAGATTTATTCCCATAGAAAATCATGGAGAATTGATCCGCGGGTATCTGGAGCTCTGGGGGGGCTGTTTTTTGGGGTAGAGGCACCAAAATTTCCATATAGCATCTAGTGCCTCTCCCCAAAATACCCCCCAAGTTTCAAAAAGATTGGACCACGGGGTCCAATTTTATGAACCCCCAAAGAAGGTGCCCCATCCTTCATTATTTCCTATGGAAGGAAGAAATTGAAAAGGTGTGCCATCCCTTTAAATGTGATGGCCAGAACTCTCTTGGAGTTCATTTATGCTTGTCACACACTTGCTCCTGACTTCACCCCTAATGTCTCCTGGCTCCACCCCCAAAGTCTCCTGGCTCCACCCCCAAAGTCCCCAGATATTTCTTGAATTGGACTTGGCAACCCTAGGCTACTAGATAGATCGAGAGGGAGCCTTTGCAGATGACAAAGTGCCAAGAATCTTGGGGGAAAGGTCAGGGACAGAAAATGGCACCTGTTAGGGTTAGGTTTGCCAAGTCCGACTCAAGAAACATCTGGGGACTTTGGGGGTGGAGCCAGGAGCAAGAGTGTGACTCCAAATGGAACTCCAAAGGGAGTCCTGGCCATCACATATGAAGGGTCTGTGCTCCTTTTAAATGCCTTCCTTCCATTGGATATGATGGAGGATAGGGGCATCTTCTTGGGGGGGCTCATAGAATTTGACCCCCTAGTTCAATCATTTTGAAACTTGGGGAGTGTTTTGAGGAGAATGATTTAGGCCAGCAAAATTAATGCAAGTAATTGTTTTTCTATTTGAAGTCATGTGGGGAGAGCCTAATCTGGCACACACACACATATGCGTGGCCCGCCGCCCTAGGCAAATGCATAGGTTCGGGGCTTTTTAATAGAAAAAGCCCAGCAGGAACTCAGTAGCATATTAGACCACATCCGCTAATATTAGCATATTAGGTCAAACGCTCATCAGCATATTAGGCCACACCATCTGGGATAATCAAGTGCAAACTGAATGGTGACAGTAACTTTTCCAGGCCCTGCAGCAATTCTGGCTGGCCAGCCAGCCCCCGGGGAGGCTGCCGCACAGTACATCTGGGCCCTGTAGGGTTGCCAAGTCCAATTAAAGAAAAATCTGGGGACTTTGGGGGCAGAGCCAGGAGACTTTAAGGGTGGAGCCAGGAGACATTGGGGGTGGAGCCAGGAACAAGGATGTGACAAGCATAATTAAACTCCAAGGGAGTTCTGGCCATCACATTTAAAGGGACAGCAAACCTTTTTAAATGCCTTTCTTCCATAGGAAATAATTAAGGATAGGGGCACCATCTTTTGGGGCTCATAGAATTGGACCCCCTGGTCCAATATTTTTGAAACTTAGGGGGTATTTTGGGGAGAGGCACTATCTGCTATACTAAAAATCTGGTGCCTCTACCTCAAAAAATAGCCCCCCCAGAGCCCCCCAATACCCATGGATCAATTCCCTATTATTCTCTATGGGAATCGTTCTCCATAGGGAATAATAGAGTGCCTAGTAGACATTTCCCTCCCCCCCATGCTTTCTAAAGGGGGGGGAGGGCCTCCATACCAGGAAATCCCCCCTCCCTGCCCCCTCCCTCTCTCTCACACACACACACAAATACTTACTGTACTTGGTCTTCTTCCAGCAGAATTTGCTCACTGTGAAAACGAAAGTAAGGCTGCACAGGAAAAGAAAGGGAGGGGCCGTTCCTGTTTCCTGTGCAGCCTTAAAGTGACACGTTTTAAAAACGGATCCCAAGCTGTAAAACAACATGATGCCTACAGGTATGTTCTCTCTCCCCCTGCCCCCAGATTTTTTAAGAGCAGGGGAGAAGGCTGAAAATTCGGGGGTACCCCGCCAGGGCGGGAGGGTTGGGAAGCCTAGGGCCCTGTGATCCCTGCCTGGCCCTGGGGAGGCTGCTGCACAGCGCAGCTGGGCCCCACGATCATCACTGGCCAGCCAGGCCCCAGGGAGACTGCCACATGGCTTGGTTCGGTGCAGCAATCCCCAAGGGCCACATCAAGTGACCTCAAGGTCCGTATACAGCTCTCGGGATGGAGGTTTCCCACCCCTTACATCCTACCCCTGATTCCACCTGACCTTTTCTCTATTGTGTTTGTTTTGAACTTTCAAAAGACTCGTGTGCCGTTTCAGAAGCTGAGTATAAGAAGATAATTTTGTGTCTTCCCTCGGTTTCCTGGGCTGGGCCAGCCCCTCTCTCTCAAAGCAACTAGGTGGGACAGCTATAGACAAACAAATAAGAAGAAAATAGAAATAGGGGCTGCTCAGAAAGAAAGAAAGAAGAAGAAGAAAAAAAGAGAAAATCCCATTTGTGTGAGGGAGGGAAGAGAGCAAGATCGCCATAACAATATATATCATTTTGTTTATGGTGGTCTGCCAAGATGGATCTGGGGACTCCCTTCTGCTCAGTTTTACCTCAAGAAGTTAAAAGATATTCCTCCTGTCCAGTTGCAGGGGAATAGCAGTGTTAGTATGCGGTAGCATAACAACATTTGAGTCCAGTAGCATCTCAGGGACCCACAACATTTTGCATGCTATAAGCTTTCATGAGTCAAAGCTCATTTGGTCAGATTTTTCTGGTCTCTAACATGATACTGCACTCGAAATTTGTTCTCTGGCAGAAAACAGGAGTTCCCCCCCCCCTCCTTACTGAAATCACCAAAGGAATTCATTGCTCCGTATATCTCCTAGATTGGTGGCTAGGTGGAATAAAACTTTCTTGGTATATTCTTTAGAATCTTGCGTCCTAGTGCGGTTGTTTGTACTTGTTAAGGAACGAACAGAGCTTCGAATAGACGCAGCTAGAGGTGATGCTTAGTCGCAGGGCTTTTTTTGTAGAAAAAGCCCAGCAGGAACTCATTTGCATGTTAGGCCACACCCTGATGCCACCATTTTTTCACACAGGGCTTTTTTGTAGAAAAAGCCTAGCAGGAACTATTTGCATATTAAGCCACACCCCCTGACACCAAGCCAACTGGAACTGTATCCCTGTGCGTTCCTGCTCAAAAGGAGCCCTGCTTAGTTGCCATTCTGATATTTTCTTGTTGGTTGGTTTTACTATCAATACGGTCTGCGTTAAAATGGTTGGTTTTCAGGTCATCTACAGTGCCTACTAGCAAAAAGGGGAATGGAAGAAATAAGTTTACGAGCATCAAGGCTTTTTTGTAGCAGGAACACGTTTGCATATTGGGCCACATCCCTCGTATTTATTTATTTATTACTTCACATTTATATCCCGCCCTCTCCACAAGCGGACTCAGTGCAGCTTACAATCAATTATATAAAACAATTTAAAACCAATAAAATACATTTAAAACATTTTGTAGTGCTATACACTTAATATGGTGGAATGTTTCTTTTTTTTTCTGTTAATGATCCCATGATATTCATAGCTCCTTGGCGGTGAGAGGTGGTGGTTCTCTCCTGAGTTCAGATGTTAAAGGCCTGTCGAAACAGTTCTGTCTTACAGGCCCTGCAGAATTGTGAAAGATCCCGCAGGGCCCTTATGGCCTCCGGGAAGGAGTTCCACATTCCTGGTGCTGCCACCGAAAAAGCCCTAGCCTGTGTAGAGCATAGCCTGGCTTCCTTTGTTCCGGGGATGTACAATAGATTTGTATCCCTGAATACAGTGCTCTCTGGGGAACATGTGGAGAAAGGCAGTCCAGTAGATAGTAGGGTTGCCAAGTCCAATTCAAGAAATCTCTGGGGAGTTTGGGGGTGGAGCCAGGAGACACTGGGGTGGAGCTAGGAGCAAGGGTGTGACAAGCATCACTGAACCCCAATGGGAGTTTTGGCCATTGCATTTCAAGGGACGGCACACCTTTTTAAATGTCTTCCTTCCCTCCACCCTCCCCTTCTCTGATTTCACCTCATAGGCGGAGCAGAGCGGGCGACGCCGCTGTGCTGCTGCCGCCTCTTCTCTGCTTCACCGTAACTGCTCCTCCGAGATGGGCTCAGGCTGAGCCCATCTCTGAGGAGCAGCTACGGTGAAGCGGAGAAGAGGCGGCAGCGCAGCAGCGTCGCCCACTCCGCTCCGCCTCTGAGGTGAAATGAGAGAAGGGGAGGGTGGAGGCAGGCCAGGAGCATGGCGAGCCGCGAGTCTGGGTCCTAGAAGGACCCAGATTCGCGGCTCACCACTCTCCTGGCCTGCCTCCACCCTCCCCTTCTCTGATTTTACCTCAGAGGCAGAGCGGAGCAGGGGATGCCGCTGCGCTGCTGCCGCCTCTTCTCTGGTTCACCTTAGCTGCTCCTCCGAGATGGGGCGGCTCGCCACGCTCCTTGGTGCCGTTTCCCCCTCCCCCCGCTTCCGTTTTTTGGGAGAGCGGGGGAAGAGGCTGTAAATCCTGGGGTTCCCCGCCAGGGCGGGAGAGTTGGGAAGCCTAGTAGATAGGCAGGCCCTCGACCATAAAGGGCTCTTCGTACAGGGCCTACTGTAAGCTCCAGGAGGATTGGCTACATCAGGGGTGTGTGGCCTAATATGCAAAGGAGGTCCTGCTAGAATTCCTTACAGGGCTCTTTGTACAGGGCCTGCTGTAAGCTCCACAAGGATTGGCTACACCAGGGGTGTGTGGCCTAATATGCAAAGGAGGTCCTGCTAGAATTCCTTACAGGGCTCTTTGTACAGGGCCTGCTGTAAGCTCCCGGAGAATTGGCTACATCAGGGGTGTGTGGCCTAATACGCAAAGGAGTTCCTACGAAAAAAAAGAGTCCTGATTATCATAGTTATGGTGCCCTCCCACGCTGTTTATTGAAATGCTGTTAAGCCCAGACCTCAGGTGAATGGTTCTTCAAATACCCTATACATTCCCATCATCCTTTAGTATTTTTTTTTTTTTTGCCATCCTTACATTTGATTCAGGGCAATTGTGCAGGGTTTTCAAGGCAAGAGGTGTCCAGGGGAGGTTTGCCATTGCCTGCCTCTGCATAGCAACCATGGACTTCCTTGGTGGTCCCCCATCCAGACCCTAATCAGTGTTAAACCTGTTTCACTTCCGAGGTCTGATGAGACTGGGCTAGCCATCCAGGTCAGGCTAAATACAGATTTGGGTCTCTGTTGTGTTAAGATAAGAACATAAGAGAAGCCATGTTGGATCAGGCCAGTGGTCCATCCAGTCCAACACTCTGTGTCACATAAGAGAAGCCATGTTGGATCAGGCCAGTGGTCCATCCAGTCCAACACTCTGTGTCACATAAGAGAAGCCATGTTGGATCAGGCCAGTGGTCCATCCAGTCCAACACTCTGTGTCACAGAAGAACATAAGAGAAGCCATGTTGGATCAGGCCAACGGCCTATCCAGTCCAACACTCTGTGTCACATAAGAACATGAGAAGCCATGTTGGATCAGGCCAATGGCTCATCCAGTCCAACACTCTGTTTCACGCAATGGCCAAAAAATCCAAGTGCCATCAGGAGATCCATCAGTGGGTCCAGGGCACTATAGGTCATCCCACTGTTCTCCCCCTCCAAGCATCAAGAATACAGAGTATCACTGCCCCAGACAGAGAGCTCCATCAATATGCTGTGTCTAATAGCCACTGATGGACCTCTGCTTCATATGTTTATCCAATCCCCTCTTGAAGCTGTCTATGCTTGCAGCTGCAAGATGTCCTTTCAAAGACTACTGGTTTTGGTTTTGGTCTTTACTATCAAACTGCAGCTGACATATAATTTTCGAGACAACAGACATTCAGAAGTGGTTTGCTATTAAAAGGTAAAGGTAGTCCCCTGTGCAAGTATCAGTCATTTCCGACTCTGGGGTGACATTGCTTTCACAACATTTTCATGGCAGACTTTTTACGGGGTGGCTTGCCCTTGACTTCCCCAGTCATCTACACTTTCCCCTCAGCAAGCTGGGTACTCATTTGACTGACCTCGGAAGCAGGGAAGGCTGAGTCAACCTGTAGCCGGCTACCTGAACCAGCTTCCGCTGGGATCAAACTCAGGTCATGAGCAGAGGACTCCGACTGCAGTATTGCAGCTTTACCATTCTGCTTCTAAATAGCTACCCTGGATTTCCTCGGTGGTCTTCCATCCAAATACCAACTAGGGCCCACGCTTCTTAGCTTCTGAGATCTGATAAATTGGACTAGCCTGGACCAATACTCCCTCTAAGCTGTGGAGTCTTATGAGCAAAAATTCCACTCGGTGAGCTACTGCCATTAAAGTTCTGCGCTATTGCATGAATTAGTTTGTTCTGGAGCCATTTTCCCCCGAGCTAAGACAAAAATGTGTGAGCCGGAGGCTAACCCCCCCCCCCCCCCAGTGAGCTAGCTCACGCAAACTCAGCTTAGAGGGAACGTTGACCTGGACCTTCCAGGTCTGAGTGTTGGCATGTTTTTGGACCAGGACTGCTAATATGATGTAAGGTGGCTGAAAAAAAGGAAAGGTCTCCTGCGCAAGCACCAGTCGTTTCCGACTCTGGGGTGACGTTGCTTTCGCAACGTTTTAAGGTGGCTGAAGAACATCTCAAATTAATATCCAGCCTTCACTGAAACCCTTTGGATTTCTTGACGCAATTTGCATGAGCTCACTGCAGCTTGGGCCACACGAGAGCAAACACCAGAGAGATCGACAGCAAAACAAACACTTTGATATGTTAAAATGGAGGGGGGGGAAGGATACTCCTTTTGCATTCATGGGTAATAAAATGCAAGAAAACGAGATCCATTTCCCATTCCGTTCCGAAAGTAACTACTGCCTCCGCTCGTAAATGAGCACATAAATTGGAGTAACCCTGAAACCTGCATTTTCTACAGCAGAATAATGAGGAACAGCGACTGAATGACTATTCCTTTTTTTAAAACAGCTTTCTATTTTTTTTTAAAAAAAAACCATATAAAAGAAAGGGAGTAAAAAGAAGCCCAGAGGCACATATCAGTTAACCCGTGGAGAACAATGATATAGTAGAATCTATGAACACCATTCGAGCACTTCAGCGGAAACTGTTTTAAATAATTCTGCTCACAGAAATATCTGAATGACATTCAGAGATAAGGACGACAGCAAGTCTGCTCAAATTCGTGTTTGTTACATCATTAACGCTGTCCAGCCATCTCATCTTTTGCCGTCCCCTTCTTCTTTGGCCTTCCGTCTTTCCCAGCATCAGGATCTTCTCCAGTGAGTGCTCCCTTCTCATTTGGTGGCCAGAGTATTTGAGCTTCAGCTTCAGCATCTGACCTTCCAGGAAACAGTCTGGGTTGATTTCCCTTAGGACGGACTGATTTGATCTTCTTACAGTCCAAGAGACTCTCAAGAGTCTTCTCCAGGGAGTGCTCCCTTCTCATTTGGTGGCCATAGTATTTGAGCTTCAGCTTCAGCATCTGACCTTCCAGGGAACAGTCTGGGTTGATTTCCCTTAGGACGGACTGATTTGATCTTCTTGCAGTCCAAGGGACTCTCAAGAGTCTTCTCCAGGGAGTGCTCCCTTCTCATTTGGTGGCCAAAGCATCTGAGCTTCAGCTTCATCATCTGACCTTCCAGGGAACAGTCAGGGTTGATTTCCCTTAGGACTGACTGATTGGATGTTCTTGTAGTCCAAGGGACTCTCAAGAGTCTTCTCCAGCACCACATCTCAAAAGCATCTATTCTTCTGCTCTCGGCCTTCCTTATGGTCCAGCTCTCACAGCCGTACATTACTCCATATGGCTTCATGCTCCCCAACAAAAAACTAAAGTAAACATCAGCTACCTGACCCAAAAAGAAGATCTGACTAACAGCATCCAGTAAAAAAATCACTAGCGGAATCTTTCCAGCTTGCTGCACCATGTGACAGGGCTGATGAAACGTTCCGAAACCGAGGGAGGGGTGGAAGCAGGCCTCAGAAACAACTGTGCTCCGCAGCATAAGAGGAAGAGCTCCTTGGAACGCCACGGGAAGCCAGTCAGCTGCTCTCAAATGCAACGGATTGATTTCTGATCCGGACAGCTGAGCTGGGAATTGTATCTGTGATAATAATGGGATCAGTTGGAGGGAAGCTATTTTTAAAAGACATGCCTGCAGGCCAGAGGGTAACCCTCAAGGGGATAAATAATCCACACAGCCTTCTTAAGTTTAAGTTCTCAGCTCCATCACTGCCAGCTGATGTTGACAGGCAGACAGTGTGGATACAAGAACCGGCTCCTGTGGCATAGATGGAGGAAACGAGCAGAGGGAGAAATAGGAAGGAGGATGCAGATTGGGTGGTCTTTGGGCTTCAGGGCCCATGGAGCTGCCAGTGAGGGATGTGTCAAATATTCTGCAACTCTGGGAACATAAGAAGAGCCCTGCTGGATCAGACCAGGGGTCCATCTAGTACAGCATCCTCAGAATATAAGAAGAGCCCTGCTGGATCAGACCAGGTCTATCTAGTCCAGCATCCTAAGGACATAAGAAGAGCCCTGCTGGATCAGACCAGAGGTTTATCTAGTCCAGCATCCTAAGAACTTAAAAAGAGCCCTGCTGTATCAGACCAGAGGTCCATCTGGTCCAGCATCCTATGAACATAAGAAGAACCCTGCTGGATCAGACCAGTGGTCCATCTAGCGCAGCATCCTAAGAACATAAGAAGAGCCCTGCTGGATCAGACCAGAAGTCTATCTAGTCCAGCATCCTAAGAACATAAGAGCCCTGCTGGATCAGACCAGTGGTCATCTAATCTCAAGTTCCATCATTTCCCTCCCTTAGAGACATGGTTTCAATCTTCCACCTCAACTGCTACAACTACTGGAGACTTAATGTCAGATATGAGTTCCTTAAATATTATTGGGATAACTGATCCAAGTTATGAGCTAATCAGGGGTGTTGAATTCATATGTTATGAAAGCTTGATCTGACATAAATGAGACCTTGTCAGGTCGGGCCATGTGTGTCATAAAATGGAATGCCAGGTAGCAGAGATATAAACTATAAAGGGCCCAGACAAACATAATTAAAGACCCAAGGGAGAACATGAAATGGCTGGGCATTGCAAGCTTTTGTACAAAAGTTGCTTCATGTGCTGGTCAGCCAATGGAGAAAATAGAGCCTTTGTTCTGTAGCTCATTTGCGATTGAGCCAGTCTGGCAAAGCAAGCTGTGATGCAGAAGGAGGCAAGAGAGAGAGAAGGAAGCAGATTTCACTGAGTTGCTTGAGGGCCTGATAGGAGCCCTCCAGGAGGCTGATTTGGCCCTTGGGCTGAACATTTGACACCCCAAGCTACATGGTTTAGACCACAAGATCAGAGCTTATCGCTATGGCCAGTGATTCTTGTTAGAAAAGACTATTCAGAATTTCCCTTTGAAGGGGTCAGGTGATCAGAAGGAACTAGGGATGCTGTAAAGTTCACAGTGTTCTGGAGCACAAAGCGTTCTGGAGTGCACAAAGTTCTGGATCACACCATGCTTAGCACCCATGACCCTCTATGGGCCAAACTTCAGATCTCCGTGTCTAACCACATCCTTTGTTCAGCTGCCAAGCAGAGATGGAAGGTCTTTGAGGGAGCCATGGTGGGTGCTCAAAAACAGGGCTTATTTGTAGCAGGAATTACTTTGCATCTGATGTAGCCAATCCTCCTGGAGCTTACAATAGGCTGTAAGAAGAGCCCTGCAAGCTCTTGGAGGATTGGCTAGATTAGGATTGTAGCCTAATATTCAAAGGAGTTCCTGCTTAAAAAAAATTGGTTCAAGGACCAGTCGTTTCCGACTCTAGAGTGACATTGCATCACGATGTTTTCACAGCAGGCTTTTTACGGGATGGTTTGCCCTTGCTTTTCCCAGTCATCTACACTTTCCCCCCAGCAAGCTGGGTACTAAGGTTGCCAAGTCCAATTTAAGAAATATCTGGGGACTTTGGGGGTGGACCCAGGAGACTTTGGGGGTGGAGCCAGGAGACATTGGGGTGGAGCCAAGATCAAGGCTGTGATAAGCATAATTGAACTCCAAAGGGAGTTCTGGCCATCACATTTAAAGGGATGGCACATCTTTTCAATTCCTTCCTTCCATAGGAAATAATAAAGGATAGGGGCACCTTCTTTTGGGGCTCATAGAATTGGACCCCCTGGTCCAATCTTTTTGAAACTTGGGGGTTATTTTGGGGAGAGGCACTAGATGCTATACTGAAAATTTGGTGCCTCTACCCCAAACAACAGCCCCCCCAGAGCCCCAGATACCCGTGGATCAATTCTCCATGATTTTCTATGGGAATAAATCTCCATAGGGAATAACAGAGTTCCCAGCAGACATTTCCCTCCCCTCCCCCCGCTTTCTGACGACCCTGCAACGGGGGGAGGGTCTCCAAACCGGGGGATCCCCTGCCCCCACCTGGGGATTGGCAACCCTACTGGTACTCTTTTTACCAGCCTCAGAAAGATGGAAGGCTGAGTCAACCTGGAGCTGGTTACCTGAACCCAGCTTTCGCTGGGATCGAACGCAGGTCATGAGCAGAGCTTGGACTGCAGTTTACCACTCTGTGCCGCAGGGTTCCTTATGCTGCAAAAAAGCCCTGTCTAAAAGTAAGCAGCGAGAGTGGGTATGCGAGGGAGGAGAGAATAGGACTCCTATCTAGTGATGGCACGAACTGTAGCCAATTAGAACACACTCTATCATGCTACATGGTCCAACAAGGAGGATTGGCAAGTGTCAAAAGAGCACCCCTAGGACAAAGCAACCCCTCTCCATCCCTTCCTGCCTTATCTAAATATTCAGCGGATATTTGATATTCTGGACTTGCATTTGCAAAAAAGGAATGAGGGACTGGGGGCAGGGGAGCATTTTCTTTAAGCACAGAGCTGCTGCCATTGTGTTTCAAGTTTACAGCTCGTCATTGGGGTAGCACACACATCTGTACTGGTCATCTCCAATTTTGCAACGTTTAATGCTCTCTGACAGCTGGCCTACGACAGCAGTCAGTTTTTGACTGAATTGGACTTGGAGCTGTCAATGGTAAAGATGCTTAGCATGCAGCAGCAGTGAGCATTTGACAGCCGGCTTTCAGAGTGAACAATTGGGAAGTTTTCGGTTTTTTTTTTTTTTTTACGATACGCTGAGAAATGGCAACCGATGCAACGCCATCATTTAAACCACAAAAACGGCCAAAGGTTACATTCGGAAGTCAGACAGTTGTTCCAGAATTCAGAGGGTGGATTTTGGCACTTCAGTTTTGAAAGCTACACTTTGGTCAATTTCAAAATGTGGCACACGCAAGTGCATAGAATTGGTCAAAAAGTCTCAAAGGCAACCGGATGTTCTTTGGCGAGCCTTCATGGGAATAAGTATGTGTGTGTGTGTGTGTGTGTGAAGTGCTATTAAATCACTTCCAATTTACAGTGACTCTATGAATTGTTGTTCAGTCACACAGTCGAGTCCAACTCTTTGCAACCCCATGGGCAAAGTCACACCAGGCCCTCCTGTCTTCCACCATCCTCTGAAGTCTGCTCAAATTCCCGTTTGTTGCATCAGTAACACTGTCCAGCCGTCTCATCTTTTGCCATCCCCTTTTTCTTTTGCCTTCTGTCTTTCCCAGCATCAGGGTCTTCTCCACGGAGTGCTCCCTTCTCCTTTGATGGCCAAATTGCAGATAATTTTGTTTCTTGTGTGAGTGAATCATTTTTCTAATAAAAACCTACTTTTAGTACACTAATCTCATTATTTAAAGAGGGCTCCTGGGTGGACTGACTCCTGTATACACAGGTTATCGACCCTGTATATTTTGCCATCTTTGCCTGCCTAAATAATTCCCCAATACGTCTTTTGAGGGCAATTTGGCTAACAAGTGTCATACTGTTTCAGATCAACATGGCCGCTCACCTGGTTCTATCTCATGTTGGGTCATCCTGTACGTGGCTTCCTATATAAAATGGGAAAGGAGAGATGAGCAAGTGTACTCTCTGTAGCTTCTTGTGCAAACATTTAGCTTTTTTTTTTGTCCACGGCTTCCTGCTTTTCTCATTTGGGATTGTACATTCATTGGTATTGTGTCTGCATGTTGTGCAGGTTTCTGACTATCAATTTGTATGTATTTATACAAACCATAGATGCCATTGTGCTGATTTAGTGGCATAAAAAAATGAACAACTGGTATGTTTTGCAAGGGAAATAAAAGGTGCAACAGAACAAAACACGGCATTGAAGTAAGCAGCTGTCAGTTAGATTCACGCAAAAAATCAAAATGGGGCTTCTCGGGTCTCAATGTAAGGAAGAGGCTAACACAGGCTGAGAAAAGATTGACGAAAACAAGAAGGGAAACCCTCAAGAGATGCAGAAACGCAAGGACAAGAAGGAATATCAAAAATGGGTATGTATTGTGAACTGCAAACTGAAAAACAACAACAACCCTGGACCCACAATATGAGGAAAACATGTAATAAGAATACAACTGGAAGTACTGTTCTGTATAACAGTAATACATAAAAATGCACAGGAAAAAAGTAGGGAAAAAACTGACTGCATAAACATATAGGGCCTCAGAAAAGTTTGCAGGAGGAGTCAAAACACGTCATTTGACTACTACACTGCTCACCCCCAGGGCTTTTTTTGTAGCAGGAACTCTTTTGCATATTAGGCCAGGCCTCCCTGATGTAGCCAGTCCTCCTGGAGCTTCCAGTAGGCTCTGTACTAAGAGCCCTCTAAGCTCTTGGAGGATTGGCTACATTAGGGGGGCATGGCCTAATATGCAGAGGAGCTCCGGCTACAAAAAAAAGCCCTGCTCACCCCCAATTCCAAGTCATTTCTGAACCAATTAAATAGCACTGGATCAAATAACAATCCTTGTGCGACTTCACTTCTCATTTCCGTTCGTTGCAAGAACTATCCAATGATTCCTACTTTCTCCTTCCTGTTATGTAGACGGTTTTTAATCCAGAAAGGGATGCTTTCCTCTTATTCCACGACTGCAAAGCTTACTTTGTTTCAGGTAGAACAAAGTTTGAGCCCAGAGGTGCCTTTAAGACCAACAAAACCTTTTGCCTTGGAAGCACAGAAGTCCTTTTCACAGTATCTCTTACCCTGCAGATTTCCCAGTTAAGGGAAACTGCCATTCAAACAAATTACAAAAATGATTTGACTCCAACGGTAACAAGAGAAAGAAATTTTACTTACAAAAATAGAAATCCATCTTACATGACATATTCATGTGGGAACATTTAACTTATTGTGAATAGGTTAACTTCAAAAAAAGTTAACTTGCTACATCTCCAAGCTCAGGTAAGAGAGAGTAGAGGGGATTGGATAAACATCTGGAGCAAAAGTCCATCAGTGGCTATTAGCTTCAGGGTATTGATGGAACTCTCTGTCTGGGGCAGTGATGCTCTGTATTCTTGGTGCTTGGGGGGAAGCAACAGTGGGAGGGCTTCTAGTGTCCTGACCCCACTGATGGATCTCCTGATGGCACCTGGTTTTTTGGCCACTGTGTGACACAGAGTGTTGGACTGGATGGGCCATTGGCCTGATCCAACATGGCTTCTCTTATGTTCTTAGATGTCTTATATAAGATAAAAACAGAAGGCAAGCAACAGTCAAAGAGGCTCAACATCTAACCAATGAGAGGGTGGGTTCCAAGCCGAGAATTCTCTTAACCTTTTCCCTCCCAGATCCTCTCACACGCGCAGTTGCAATATCCGACAGCTTCAGAAGCTCAGATTCTAAATTTGTTTATTTCTATCTGATTCTTCCTGCGCTCAAAACTGCTTGAAAACCCCAGAGAAAAGACAATAAAATAAAACTACAATATTATTAAATTCATTTACGCGGAATAAAAACGTAATGCAATTACTGGAGAATCTATGAGGCCATCAGAAAAGTTATTCTAAGGAGAAATCCCACCGGCTCGACAAAAGAAGTTATGTTTTATAGCCCTTCCAAAATGCAAGCAGGAAGGAAGGATGCCTTTTTCTGAGATGTTGCATGTAAGGCAGGGGAGGAGGGCGGGATGTGGGCTCCCGCTAGAATTCCTTACAGGACTTTTCTTACAGGGCCTACTGTAAGCTCCAGGAGGATTGGCAACACCAGGGGTGTGTGGCCTAACAGGCAAAGGAAGTCCTGCTAGAATTCCTTACAGGGCTCTTCTTACAGGGCCTACTGTAAGCTCCAGGAGGATTGGCTACATCAGGGAGGTGTGGCCTAATAGGCAAAGGAATTCCTGCTACAAAAAAAGCCCTGCTTTTCAGGGATACTCTAGGCTGATCCTGTGTTGATCAGGGGGTTGGACTAGATGGCCTATGCGGCCCCTTCCCTCTTTATGACTCTATGATTCTGTGCATCAATACATGTGGTAATGCAGGAACAAATGGAAACTTATGGCCCACCACGTGCCCTTTTGTATAAAATATATGGGAGGGGGGACTGTGGGACAAGAACACCTTCTTAGACCAGATTGAGATGGCCTATTGGGGCCAACGCAGGAACTCCCACAAGCTGGATTTAAATTGCACATTAAAACGCGCACATCTGGGTGCCACCTCGCTCCCACCTCCAATGCCTCTCTGCCACTTACTAAAAAGGTAAAAGGTAGTCCCCTGTGCAAGCGCCAAGTCGTTACCGAGCCACGGTGGTGGCAAATCTCCGAAGCACTTCCCCAACACCTTTCCCAGCCAACTGAATGGCCAGGGAGTGCCAGGGAAGCGCCTCCCATGCTCCTGAGTGGTCTGACACTCCTCCAGAGCGCGCACTGCCTGCCCCTCTTCTGGCAGCAGGGTGTGCTGTCTGACAGCCCTGGGGCACAGCAGACTGAGCTGGGAAGCTGCCATCCCAAGCTGCTAGTGTGTACCCAGTCTTAATATATTGATTCCAGAAACAAGATGAGACCATTCAGAATTCCACAATCCAGGGAGATAGACGGATGAGGCAGGCAAGTATCCTTCCCTCTCCCTTTTAAAAAAAATTTCTTGCAATACTCATGGGTAATACCCAGGGCTTTTTTTGTAGCAGGATATTAAGCCTTTGCATATTAAGCCACACACCCTGATGTAGCCAATCCTCCAAGAGCTCACAGTAGGCCCTGTACGAAGAGCCCTGTAAGGAATTCTAGCAGGACCTCCTTTGCTATTAGGCCACACACCCCTGATGTAGCCAATCCTCCTGGAGCTGACAGTAGGCCCTGTACGAAGAGCCCTGTAAGGAATTCTAGTAGGACCTCCTTTGCATATTAGGCCACACACCCCTGATGTAGCCAATCCTCCTGGAGCTTACAGTAGGCCCTGTACGAAGAGCCTTGTAAGGAATTCTAGCAGGAACTCCTTTCGATAGTAGGCCACACACCCCAGATGTAGCCAATCCTCCTGGAGCTGACAGTAGGCCCTGTACGAAGAGCCCTGTAAGGAATTCTAGTAGGACTTCCTTTGCATATTAGGCCACACCTCCCTGATGTAGCCAATCCTCCTGGAGCTTACAGTAGGCCCTGTACGAAGAGCCCTGTAAGGAATTCTAGCAGGAACTCCTTTGGATATTAGGCCACACCTCCCTGATGCAGCCAATCCTCCTGGAGCTCTCAGTAGGCCCTGTACGAAGAGCCATGTAAGGAATTCTAGCAGGACCTCCTTTGCGTATTAGGCCCCACCCCCCTGATGTAGCCAATCCTCCTGGAGCTTACAGCAGGCCCTGTACGAAGAGCCCTGTAAGCTCTTGGAGGACTGGCTACATCAGGGGTGTGTGGCTTAGGGTTGCAAAGTCCAATTTAAGAAATATCTGGGGACTTTGGGGGTGGAGCCAGGAGACATTGGGGGCGGATCCAAGAGCAAGGGTGTGACAAGCATAATTGAACTTCAAGGGAGTTCTGGCCATCACATTTAAGGGGACTGCACAAATTTTTAAATGCCTTCCTTCCATAGGAAATAATGAAGGATAGGGGCACGTTCTTTTGGGGCTCATAGAATTGGACCCCCTGGTCCAATCTTTTTGAAACTTGGGAGGTATTTTGGGGAGAGGCACTAGATGCTATACTGAAAATTTGGTGCCTCTATCTCAAAAAACAGCCACCCCAGAGCCCCCGATACCCATGGATCAATTCCCCATCATTCCCTATGGGAATCGTTCATGGAGGTGCATGATGGCTCTGGGGGCGGGGCTTTCCCCGCCGGCCAGCTGGCTGGGGCAGGGGGGAAGCCTGTAAAACCGGGGGATCCCCCTCTGGGACCTGGGGATTGGGAAGCCTAGTGTGGCTCAGGGGCGGAATTCTAGCAGAAGCTTCTTTGCATATTAGGCCACACCACCCCTGATGTAGCCAATCCTCCTGGAGCTTACATCAGGCCCTGTACGAAGAGCCCTGTAAGCTCTTGGAGGACTGGCTACATCAGGAGTGTGTGGCTCAGGGCTGGAATTCTATCAGGAGCTTCTTTGCATATTAAGCCACACCTCCTGATGTAGCCAATCCTCCAAGAGCCTACAAAAAAAGAGCCTGGAAGCTCTTGGAGGATTGACTACATCAGGGGTGTGTGGCCTAATATGCAAAGGTGTTCCTGCTACAACCCCCCCCCCCCCGGTAATACCACTCAAGGACAGACCTAAGGACTCAGTACATCTGTTTCATTCCGGTGTCACCTTGTCCAGTTGCTCTTTAGCAGGGGGATGCTCCAGTCAGCAAGAGGTCATTACAATGTAATGTCAACTCTCTCGAGACGGGGTTGTTTGTCCTATCATATATGATGACTTTTGAATACACTAACATTGGTGGATGGCCGTGTTTGAGATTAATGAGCAATTTGTTCTCTGTCACACAATGGGAAGAAACACTCTTCGATTCCTAATGAGCTGCGGAGATGAAACAGGGCTTGACCTTTTGTTTGTATGTGTGTGGTTCCCCCCACCCCCAACAATGTTCTTCTTCCTTTTACAACGTTGCTGACACCTTCTCAAGGGGGAGAGAATGTCAGAGATTAGCACTTCTCGCATTCAGCACAGGACTTCTACAAAAGTAAGCCTTTTCCAATCGTGTGGTACGTATTATTGAGTTCAGGGAAAGCCCGTTTTTTAGAGATGCTATTGACCTATTAAAGCAATGGTATTCCCAGTCATAATAATGTATGACTGTGAGAGTTGGATCATAAGGAAGGTCGAGCGCAGAAGACTAGATGCTTTCGAACTGTGGTGCTGGAGAAGACTTGAGAGTCTCTTGGACGGCAAGGAGATCAAATCAGTCAGTCCTAAGGAAAATCAACCCTGACTGTTCCCTGGAAGGTCAGTTGCTGAAGCTGAAACTCAAAGACTTTGGTCACCAAATGAGAAGGGAGCACTCGCTGGAGAAGACTCTTGAGAGTCCCTTGGACTGCAAGAAGGTCAAATCAGTCAGTCCTAAGGGAAATCAACTCAGACTGTTCCCTGGAAGGTCAGATGCTGAAGCTGAAGCTCAAATACATTGGCCCCCAAATGAGAAGGGAGCACTCACTGGAGAAGACTCTTGAGAGTCCCTTGGACTGCAAGAAGGTCAAATCAGTCAGCCCTAAGGGAAATCAACCCAGACTGTTCTCTGGAAGGTCAGATGCTGAAGCTGAAGCTCAAATACTTTGGCCCCCAAATGAGAAGGGAGCACTCACTGGAGAAGACTCTTGAGAGTCCTTTGGACTGCAAGAAGGTCAAATCAGTCAGTCCTAAGGGAAATCAACCCAGACTGTTCTCTGGAAGGTCAGATGCTGAAGCTGAAGCTCAAATACTTTGGCCCCCAAATGAGAAGGGAGCACTCACTGGAGAAGACTCTTGAGAGTCCCTTGGACTGCAAGAAGGTCAAATCAGTCAGCCCTAAGGGAAATCAACCCAGACTGTTCTCTGGAAGGTCAGATGCTGAAGCTGAAGCTCAAATACTTTGGCCCCCAAATGAGAAGGGAGCACTCGCTGGAGAAGACCCTGATGCTGGGAAAGATTGAAGGTAAAAGAAGAAGGGGACAGCAAAGGATGAGACGTTTAGACAGTGTTATCGATGCAATGAACATGAATTTGAGTGAACGTAGGAGGATGGTGGAAGATAGAAGGGCCTGGCGCGATGTGGTCCATGGCGTTGCAAAGAGTTGGACTCGACCGTGCGACTGAACAACAACAACAGCAAATTGACCTATTCCAATAAATACTTCATATTGGCTCCTTACAGACTGGCAGTTTAAGGTGACATAAGACAGGGGTGGCCAACGGTAGCTCTCCAGAAGTTTTTTGCCTACAACTCCCATCAGCCCCAGCCATTGGCCATGCTGGCTGGGGCTGGTGGGAGTTGTAGGCAAAAAACATCTGGAGAGCTACCGTTGGTCACCCCTGACATAAGAGAACATAAGAGAAGCCATATTGGATCAGGCCAGTGGCCCATCCAGTCCAACACTCTGTGTCACAGAGTGGCCAAAAAAACCCAGGTGCCATCAGTGTCAGCTTAGGATATTAAGCCTTTGCATATTAAGCCACACACCCTGATGTAGCCAATCCTCCTGAAGCTCTCAGTAGGCCCTGTACGAAGAGCCCTGTAAGGAATTCTAGCAGGACCTCCTTTGCCTATTAGGCCACATACCCCTGATGTAGCCAATCCTCCTGGAGCTCTCAGTAGGCCCTGTACGAAGAGCCCTGTAAGGAATTCTAGCAGGACCTCCTTTGCCTATTAGGCCACACACCCCTGATGTAGCCAGTCCTCCTGAAGCTTCCAGTTGGCCCAGTACTAAGAGCCCTGTAAGGAATTCTAGCAGGACCTCCTTTGCCTATTAGGCCACACACCCCTGATGTAGCCAATACTCCTGGAGCTCTCAGTAGGCCCTGTATGAAGAGCCCTGTAAGGAATTCTAGCAGGACCTCCTTTGCCTATTAGGCCACACCCCCCTGATGTAGCCAATCCTCCTGGAGCTTACAGCAGGCCCAGTACTAAGAGCCCTGTAAGGAATTCTAGCAGGACCTCCTTTGCATATTAGGCCACACACCCCTGATGTAGCCAATCCTCCTGGAGCTTACAGTAGGCCCAGTACTAAGAGCCCTGTAAGGAATTCTAGCAGGACCTCCTTTGCCTATTAGGCCACACCCTCCTGATGTAGCCAATCCTCCTGGAGCTTACAACAGGCCCAGTACTAAGAGCCTTGTAAGGAATTCTAGCAGGACCTCCTTTGCATATTAGGCCCCGCCCCCTGATGTAGCCAGTCCTCCAAGAGTAGGTCCTGTACGAAGAGCCCTGTAAGCTCCAGAGGGGTGTGGTCTAATATGCAAAGGAGTTCCTTCTACAAAACAAATCCTGCTGTCAAGCGTTTGTCCGGAAAAATAGCAAACTCTCCGTTTACAAATAATACAGTATAATTCAACATTCTTCACCAAATCACCTTCGATTTCCAATAGGTTTAAAGATACAATGTAATAATGTAGCGGAAGAACCATTCGGAGCACTGCACAACGTAGCTACTGTCCACAAATCATAATAATGCTGAATGGATAGAAACTGGAAAGAGGCGTTCCATAAACAAATACTAAAAAACCAAAGAAACAAAAATCACAGAATGCTGGGAGATTTTGGCCCTCCACGTCTACTGAACAAATGAACACGACAAGACGGTCCCTTGAAGAAGGATAGCATATCTGAAATGAACTCGGAACAGTTCTTTCGTCGTTGGACTGCATTAGAAAATTATTATGGTTTGTGGGCAGTAGCTAGCTATCTTGTGCACCTGATGGTTTTTTCAACTGCATTATTGCATCGTCTCTTTAAACCAATCGGAAATGGAAGGTGATCTGGTGAAGACTGTTTAATGATACTGTATTGCTTCGTAAAGGGAGAGGTATTCTGAAGAAGTGTGCATGCACACAAAAGCTCACACCTTGAATAAAACTTTGTTGGTCTTAATGGTGCCCCAGGACTCAAAATCTGTTTTATCTGATTCTGCTATCACAGATGCTATCCCCCTCCCACCAAGAGACTTACATTTATGGCCTTATTTTTTTTTTCCTGTTGAACATTTACCTCTATTCTTTGCTTTCACTAAACAGTATATATTCATTGGAGTTAATAAATCACCATTCATTTCCGACAGTTATTTCCAGAACAGAGTTATTACTCAATCTATCTCTACTGACAGCTGTTCCAAAGTTGCCACGGGATTTTTGTGTATGCATAAAGCTATTTATCACAGTACCTGTCTTAAATATTAGCACAATATCGGGAGCTTTCTTGAAAAGCTTACATTTTAATCTGTCTGCCAGGTACATGGGCTCCTTTCCTTCATTATAAGACGATATTGTGGGAGGTCTGAGGCTTATTGGCTGTATGACATTCTTCCTCTGCTTGGGAAATTCAAGGTTATTACTATGCTGATCAGAAAAAGGAAGATTTCTACCATGAGAAGCCAGATTCTATTTTCTCTGCCTAATGGATAGGTGAATGGAATTTCGCTCGGGAAGACCGTTATTCTCTTACGAGCACAGAAGAGCTTGTACCCTGCGAGTAAAGATACACATTTCTGGCGGCTGCTGGAATGAACCCCCTACCCTGGACCTAAATTTGATTCACATGTGCAAATATGTCATGGAATCACAATAGATCCTCTATCCCTTATATGTTTTTGCTCATTCTGTGATGGAAGACTGATGTCTCTTCTGAGAGAAAGTTCACGTCTCAATAACTGACAGATGTAAAAATGTGGAAGAAGGAGATGAAGGAGGAGGAGGAGAAGGAGAAGGAGGAGAAGATATTGGATTTATACCCCATCTTTCACTCTGAATCTCAGAGTCTCAAAGCGGCTTACAATTTCCTTGACCTTCCTCCCCCACAGCAGATACCCTGTGAGGTAGGTGGGGCTAAGAGAGTTTTCACAGAAGCTGCCCTTTCAAGGACAGCTCTGTGAGAGATGACTGACCCAAACACCATTCCAGCCGGTTAGCATGAGCTAGCTCACAGATTTTTAGCCTCCAGTTCACACATTTTTGTCTTAGCTCAAGAAGGATGACCCCAGAGCACACTAATTTATGCAGTTAGCTCACAACGTTAATACCAGTAGCTCATAAAGTAGAGAGTTTGCCCACAAGACTCTGCAGTTGCATGTGGAGGAGTGGGGAAACAAACCCTGTTCACTTAGATAAGAGTTAGTGCACTTAATCATTACACTAAACTGGATGCAAGTGAACAACCTGGGTAGAACATGAGGAACCAACCCAGACTTGGGCCACTGCAGTGGTTTCCTCAAGATGGTGGGACAGAATTCTTAGAGAGATTGGGGGGCTTCTATCTAGGGAACTTTTAAAACAGCTGTTTGTAGAATAGGCAGGATGTTGAAAGTCAAGGTCAACTAATTGTGTAGCAGGGCAACCATGTGGCTATAGAATGATTATAATTTAATGATTGTATATTCTATAATAGGATTTGTGATGGCACTGGCCCAGTTCGGCCTTCAGACCCAGTCCCATCAACTCCCCTTTGGCTTGCCAACTCCTGGAGGGAGCTAATCTTCTTCCTGCCACTTGGGCACGCTGCCACCACCTGCTCAATTTAGGGGTTCCTGACGGAGAGGAACAGAACTCCCAATCCCTCTTGCCAGTTCTGAGGCCTGGCCTCAAGGTCCTCTGCCAACCCAGCACCTGGTGATCACAGAGACAAAAGTCTTTCTTTGGGAGACTCCTGGAGGATTGGCACCCTTGCCAACTGCATGTCTTCCCATTTCTCTGGACTGCCCTCTTACAGTAGCATGGTCTAAGGCAGTTGGGGAAACTATGTGGTACAGAGGGACTCCTTTAAACAAACATAACATTTGTTTACAACATACAACTATTTACAGGCATTTTAAAAAAGGTGATGTCATGAGCCATGATGAGGGGGAACTGGAAGGGTTAACAGACCTGGAAGAGTTGCCAGGCAGTTCCTCAGCTGAACAAACAGCAGCTGGCCCATCAATCACTCTCCAGGCACCAGTGTCAGCTGTTGATGATCAATCTCCTCCAAGCTTTCTCCCTCCCATCTCAAGAGTTCGAAGCAGGCTCCGGAAAGAACTTTCAGAGAGAAGACATGAGGCACGCCGATGCTTCAGATCTCTCAGCCCTGAGTTCTAGCAGAGTCACTGCCACCCAAGGAGCAGGCTGATTGAGGCTCCCATGTAGCTCCCACCCAGGACCTGGTAACTTTGTGGAAGCAATAAGTCTATTCTTTGGCTTGCATCCACGTTCCTTCCTGATTCTGACCTTTGGACATTGACTTCTGATTCTGGTTTGTGATTCTGCATTGGTGACTTGGCTCCTCCTTGACTTCCTGGCCTTTGACCTTGGAGTGGCTTTGGACTCCTGCCTGCCTGCACCCTGAGAACATGACAGGTGAACAGAAACAACAAATCATAGTTAGGGGAAAAACACTCCTTCTCTCCCTATTTTAATACTTGCCCTGCCCATATCTTCCAGAACAGACAGACTCACCAACTCAACTGACTGTCAGCTTCCCCTGACAACTTTAACTGATGGTTTCCCGCCCCAAATCTCTAATATAAAGTCCAGTTCCCACCCAGGAACTGGTTTACCTCTCTTGCAGCATTCTGGGAGGCAGGCCTCAAGGACTTTCTGTCTCTCTAGGACAGGGGTGTCAAACATGCAGTTCAGGGGCTGAATCAGGCCTTTGCAGGCCCCTGAGCAACTGGACCCCTTCTCCCTCTCTCTTGCTTCCTTCTGCATCACAGCTTGGTTTGTAAGGCTTGCTCAATTGCACAGGAGCTACAGAGCAAAGCCTCTATATTCTCCATTTGTTGAGGCAATGGGTAGGAAGGGGGAGAAGGATAGCTTACATTGCCTGGCTCTCTCAAATTGCACAGCAGAGCTACTAAGCCAAGCCTCTCTTCCTTCAATTGGCTGAGGCTCCTCCCCCTCCTAATCCCCTAGGGAAGGAAGGAAAGAGCCAGAGCTTCCTTTACCCAGTTCCCTGAATCTCATGGGAGAGAAACAAAGAAAGCATCTTTAAAGACCGATGAGTGCTAACGTTTTAAGCATGTTTTTAGTTATTTTTGAGAAATATATATATTTGTGTTTGTCTGTGTTCTTTATAAAATGTATATCTCTGCTACCTAATCTTAAATAGGTACACATGAAGAGGGACCCCTGAATAATTAATGAATACCTTAATAATAATAATAATAATGGAAAATATGGCTGTGCCTTCAAAAGAGAATTTCTGATGCAACATTTAGAGTGACTGTTAAGAGGCCCCTTAGAGGAGCTTCTGCTAAAACCAGAGAGGCTAAGGGTGTGAATCCAAGATACCAGGGGCCCCACAGAGAAAGAGCTTCTTGCTGATAACACAGAGGGACAGAGCAGGGGAAAACTACAAGAAATTACTGGAAGGAAAGCAGGAGGTGGAGCATTTGAATTAGATAAGAGGGGGCTTGTCTGCTTGTTTTGGGGATGAATAAAAATGGTCAGAAGGCTGATGATTTTAACTTAGTCATTTTGAGCTTATGCTGACAAGTTCCGCAGGGCCTGTAAGACGACCCTCTTCCAGCTAGCTTACACCTAGCTGGGATGAAAACTCGATGTAACTGGCCAGCCATCTGTTTATATGAAATGTAATGTTACTGGTTTTTTAAGGTTTAATTGTTTTTATCAAATTGCAATGTTACTGGTTTTTAAGGTTTTAAATGTTTAAGTATCTAATTGTTTTATACTTAAAATTGTTTAAATTTTATGCTTGATTAATTGTTGGAAGCCGCCCTGAGCCACTTGTGGGAAGGGCGGGATATAAATCCCGAACAAATAAATAAATAAATAAGTTCTACTTTGATGTCAAAGTAAAATACCTTGCTTCAAACCAAGCAATGTGTGGGGCTTCGTTATTTACCTGCTACACACACATGGCATGATCCGGCCCAACAAGGTCCTCTCATAACTAATGAGTTGAACCTTCCTGCTCTAGGAGGCTCCCCTCAGAATTGCTGGTTTCAGGCAGGAGGGGAGGGGGAAGGAGGAGGAGGAGACTAGGTCTAAAACCTTTGAGTTTGACAGCCTCTTCCTGCCAACTCACAGATAACCCTCGCCTAAAATGGCGCTTCTCCACAGAGTTTATTGTTCTGTTGGAACTAACTTTATTTTTCCAGAGAATGGTGCACCCCAATCAATCAATCAATCAATCAGTGGCTGAGAATCTGTAAATTCTGCATTGCAATTTTAACTTCCCCATCACATGTCATTAGCTTTGTGTAAACAAAAATGATATTTTTCTCATCCGGGAAGAACGGAAGACATTTTTAAAGCACCTGTTCATTTGTGGAAGCGAAAGAAGGTTCATTCCCCTTAACCAGGATCTGCTGCTTAAAGAATGTTTTCTGCCTTCTCCAGATGTGAAACAACTTTGACAGACAATTGCTCATTAACATCTGTCATTCTAAGGTTTCAATCCAACTTGTCACTGATGAGACTGAAAGAAGCAATTGGCCGCTGTTGTATCCTGGACACCTAAGGCAGTATACAAAGAGCCCTGTGGCGCAGAGTGGTAAAGCTGCAGTACTGCAGTCAAAGTCCTCTGCTCACAACCTGAGTTTGATCTCAGCGGAAGGTAACCAGCTCCAGGTTGACTCAGCCTTCCATCCTTCTGAGGTTGGTAAAATGAGTCCCCATCTTGCTGGGGGGAAAGCGTAGATGACTGGGGAAGGCAATGGCATACCACCCCGTAAAAAATGTCTGCAGTGAAAATGTTGTGAAAGCAACGTCACCCCAGAGTCGGAAACGAATGGTGCTTGTACCTTTACCTTTTTTTAGGCAGTATCCCTAATATAGTGGTGGGTGCTGGGGCACCTGTTGACACCCTTTTTGAAGCCCACTCTACATATTTTTACAATGTGGATGGGGCCAGGTGGGGCTCTCACCAGCAGCGCTTTTGATGAGGCACTTAAGTTGCGATTGGCCAGGGCTTCTTTTTGTAGCAGGAACTGCTTTGCATATTAGGCCACACACCCCTGATGTAGCCAATCCTCCTGGAGCTTACAGTAGGCCCTGTACTGAGAGCCCTGTAAGGAATTCTAGCAGGACCTCCTTTGCCTATTAGGCCACACACCCCTGATGTAGTCAATCCTACTGGAACTTACAGTAGGCCCTGTACTAAGAGCCCTGTAAGGAATTCTAGCAGGACCTCCTTTGCATATTAGGCCACACACCCCTGATGTAGCCAATCCTACTGGAGCTTCCAGCAGGCCCTGTACGAAGAGCCCTGTAAGGAATTCTAGCAGGACCTCCTTTGCATATTAGGCCACACACCCCTGATGTAGCCAATCCTCCTGGAGCTTACAGTAGGCCCTGTATGAAGAGCAGAAGGTTCCAGGTTCGTTCCCTGGCATCTCCAGTTAAAAGATCAGACAGCAGGTGGTGGGAAAGACTTCGGCCTGAAACCCTGGAGAGCTGCTGTCAGTCTGAGCAGATGGTACTGACTTTGATGGACTGAGGGTCTGCTTCAGTATAAGGCAGCTTCCCGCATTCAAAAGAATTTATATTTTTTTCATCCAGAACACAATGGAAGAGAACTGTAGCTTAGACATCCTCAGGGAAGATGGGACACACTTCGTTTTGACCCTTTGCCTTGTTGATGCCTACTCACTTCTGGAAAATAATACAGGGCCCAGTGCTAACGAAAGGCCATCCATCTTCATAATAACCTGCCCTTTAAATAAGACAACACAATTTGTTTGGATGATGTGTGTTCTATCGTGTCATCTGCCAGCAAAGAATCCTCATGAATCGAATTGGCATCAAACATGAATTGCAAAACCAGTTTTTGCGGCTCTGCCTTCACTAAGGAAGCGGCCCCGTGGCGCAGAATGGTAAAGCAGCAGTACTGCAGTACTGTGGTCTGAACTCTCTGCTCACGACCTGAGTTCGATTCCGGCGAAAGCTGGATTCAGGTAGCTGGCCCAAGGTTGACTCAACCTTCCATCCTTCCGACATCTGTAAAATGAGTCCCCAGCTTGCTGGGGGGAAAGTGTAAAAGACTGGGGAAGGCAATGGCAAACCACCCCGTAAAAAGTCTGCCGTGAAAACGTTGTGAAAGCAACGTCACCCCAGGGTCGGAAACGACTGGTGCTTGCACAGGGGACCTTTCCTTTCCTTTCCTTCGCTACAGACTCTTTCCAAAATTTATGGTGAGTACTGTTGCCAAGTCCGACTCAAGAAATATCTGGGAACTTTGGGGGTGGAGCCAGCAGCAAGGGTGTGGCAAGCACAACTGAACTCCAAAGGGAGTTCTGGCTATCACATTTAAAGGGTCCCCACACCTTTTAAATGCCTTCCCTCCATTGGAAATAATAGAGGATAAAGGCACCTTCTTTTGGGGCTCATAGAATAGGACCTCCCTGTGTAATCTTTTTGAAACTTGGGGGGTATTTTGAAGAGAGGCACCAGATGCTATGCTGAAAATGTGGTGCTTCTGCCTGAAAAAAACAGCCCCCCAGAGCCCCAGATACCCACAGTTCAATTTCCCATTATACCCTATGGGAATGAGTCTCCATAGGGAATAATGGAGTGCCCAGCAGATATTTCCATCCCCTGCCCCACTTTCTGATGACCCTGAAGTGGGGGCAGGGCCTCCAAAATGAGGGATCCCCTGCCCCCACCTTGGAATTGGCATCCCAAACTGAAACGCAAATTCTAATCTTTGACTAGGGTTGCCAAGTCCAATTCAAAAAATATCTGGGGACTTTGGGGGTGGAGCCAGGAGACATTAGGGGTGGAGCCAAGATCAAGGCTGTGACAAGCATAATTGTACTCCAAAGGGAGTTCTGGCCGTCACATTTAAAGGGACGGCACACCTTTTCAATTCCTTCCTTCCACAGGAAATAATGAAAGATAGGGGCACCTTCTTTTGGAACTCATATAATTGGACCCCCTGGTCCAATCTTTTTGAAACTTGGGGGGTATTTTGAGGAGATGCACTAGATGCTATACTGAAAATTTGGTGCCTCTTCCCCAAAAAACAGCTCCCCCAGAGCCCCAAGATACCTGTGGAACGATTCTTGATGATTTTCTATGGGAATAAATCTCCATAGGGAATTATAGAGTTCCCAGAAGACATTTCCCTCCGCTCCCCCCGCTTTTTGATGACCCTGAAGCGGGGGGAGGGCCTCTAAACCAGGGGATCTCCTGCCCTCACCTGGGGATTGGCAACCCTATCTTTGACCCACTCAGAGTTTCTTACCATAGGACTAAATTCTGTCCATAGCCAATGAGCCCTAAAACACCAAACATGGGAAAAGATGATGGACAGATTTAGGACATATTTGAAGAATGCCTTCAGCATCCAGGCCTGCTTTAAGGAAAGAGATGGGTGCCAATTTGAGCGAGAAAAAGAGGTCAGCATGCTGAGAACTGGCAGAATGTTCTGAATAGAAACGATCTCTACCGAGTTCATACTTCTAAAAAAACTCTAGGGTGGAATGCGGCATATTCAATTTCAGAAATAGGCATAAGAGGGTGGAGAAGATAATAGCGATGGTTTTGGATTTCTCACCCCTGCTGTTTCAACACCCCGACCCCCTGCTTGGGTTTTGTTTCCCCCTGCTGGGAAATGGACTTGTGGTTCTTTATTTCTGTATCATTCCTTTGCACCCTTAAAACATCTGTGCGTTTTTTAATTGTATTCGGGCATCAGTAAATTGCCCACAAATCACAGAATGAAAACCCAAGATGATAAATAATGGTTTCCACTCAGTTGATTCCACTCAGGAGAGCAAGTTTGGTGTAGTGGTTAAGTGTGCGGACTCTTATCTGGGAGAACCGGGTTTGATTCCCCACTCCTCCACTTGCACCTGCTGGAATGGCCTTGGGTCAGCCATAGCTCTGGCAGAGGTTGTCCTTGAAAGGGCAGCTGCTGTGAGAGCCCTCTCCAGCCCCACCCACCTCACAGGGTGTCTGTTGTGGGGGAGGAAGGTAAAGGAGATTGTGAGCCGCTCTGAGACTTTGGAGTGGAGGGCGGGATATAAATCCAATATCTTCATCTACCTCACAGGGTGTCTGTTGTGGGGGAAGAAGGTAAAGGAGATTGTGAGCCGCTCTGAGACTCTTTGGAGTGGAGGGCGGGATATAAATCCAATATCTTCATCTACCTCACAGGGTGTCTGTTGTGGGGGAGGAAGGTAAAGGAGATTGTGAGCCGCTCTGAGACTCTTCGGAGTGGAGGGCGGGATATAAATCCAATAGCTTTAACTTTGATTAAACAATTGTTATGCAATCACTTCTTGAAATCTATTTAACCTCATTTCTACCTATTTGTTGCGTGCAGGGCTTTTTTTTAAACAGGAATGCGCAGGAGCGCAGTTCCGACTGATTAGGTGTTAAGGGATGTGGCCTAATATGCAAAGGAGGTCCTGATGGGCTTTTTTAAAAAAAAAAACGCTATGTGAAACCATGGTGGCATCAGGAAGTGTGGCCTAATATGCAAATAAGTTCCTGCCAGGTTTTTTCTACCAAAAAAGCCCTGGTTGTGTGGGTTCATTCTAAACAGCAACCCTGTAGGAAGCTGCAAATGTATGGCCAACCCCATAAGAACATAAGAGAAGCCATGTTGGATCAGGCCAGTGGCCCATCCAGTCCAACACTCTGTGTCACACAGTGGCCAAAACCCAGAGGCCATCAGGAGGTCCATCAGTGGGGCCATAAGAACATAAGAGAAGCCCTGTTGGATCAGGCCAATGGCCCATCCAGTCCAACACTCTGTGTCACATAGTGGCCAAAACCCAGAGGCCATCAGGAGGTCCATCAGTGGGGCCATAAGAACATAAGAGAAGCCATGTTGGATCAGGCCAGTGGCCCATCCAGTCCAACACTCTGTGTCACACAGTGGCCAAAACCCAGGTGCCATCAGGAGGTCCATCAGTGGGGCCATAAGAACATGAGAAGCCCTGTTGGATCAGGCCAATGGCCCATCCAGTCCAACACTCTGTGTCACACAGTGGCCAAAACCCAGAGGCCATCAGGAGGTCCACCAGCAGGACCAGAACTCCAGAACCCTCTTGCTGTACCCCCCCTCCCCCCCAAGCACCAAGCATACAGAGCATCACTTCCCCAGACAGAGTGTTCCATCTAGACCTTGTGGCTAATAGCCACTGATGGCCCTTTGCTTTCCCTTTCACTGCTTTCCCAAAGAACCCAAATGAAACTCAAAGAAAATGAAAATGAAACCAGTCTGGGAACATTGGCTGATTCCAATTCTAGCAAAGATTATCCAAATGAATGCCTTTAATTATGATAATGGATGCAGGCAGTGTTGGTGGAAGGCTGGGATACCGCAGAGTGGAAGCTGGATAAGTGTGATGCTCAACTGGGTGGCTGGCAATTTTTGGTGCACCTTGCAAAAATAAATTTGGATGCTTTACATCTCTGCATCTTTTAACTATAACTGTTTCTCTTTTTATTCCCTTTTTGTTCCTTCCTTCCTTCCTTCCTTCCTTCCTTCCTTCCTTCCTTCCTTCCTTCCTTCCTTCCTTCCTTCCTTCCTTCCTTCCTTCCTTCCTTCCTTCCTTCCTTCCTTCTTCTCTCCCTCTGTCTTTCCCTCCCTCCTTCTCTCCCTGCCTCCTTCCTTACTTTTTCCCTCTTTCCCTCCCCCTTTCTTTCTTTCTTTCTTTCTTTCTTTCTTTCTTTCTTCTTTCTTTCTTTCTTTCTTTCTTTCTTTCTTTCTTTCTTTCTTTCTTTCTTTCTTTCTTTCTTTCTTTCTTTCTTTCTTTCTTTCTTTCTTTCTTTCTTTCTTTTCATTTATACCTCACCCTTCTTCCCACTAAGGACTCATAGGGGCTTAGAGCATTCTCTATTATTGTGAGGTAGGTTAGGCTGATAATCTGTGTCTGGCTCAAAGTCACGCAGAAAGCTTCTATGGCAGCAAGAAGATTCAAACATGGGTTTCTCTGGTCTTGGTCCAAAACTGTTTCCCTTTTTGTTCTCGCTATCTTTAGCCACAAGCGCCCAATCCCCTTTGGGACTACCCAGGGCCAACTGCATTTAGCTTCTGAGATCTGAAGAGATGGGGTTAGCCTGGGCCGTCCAGGTCGGGGTAGAATGTCACCTACTGCATTTATAAAAATAGGAAATATTTGATTGTGATTCCCCCATTCCTGCGATTTTGGTTGCAACAAGCATGGCCCTTTCAAAGCAGAATTAAGGGACGTTCAGCGCAGCCTTAATTCCGAATTCATGCGGTGTCGCAGGACGATCTTAAACCTATCTCCCTGGGAAACTTCAAAGGCAGAAAATGCAAAACCAGCCCCCGAGGTCCGTCTCCCCGTTTAATGTCATTTACTCTGCATGCAAAGGCATCGCATTTGACTGTTCGAGGTGCTCTCGGCCATGTTAAATGACCACGATTAAAGCCAGTTTAGGAAGCAATAATTAATTATCTCCCCAACAAATCAAAGCCTCCGCAAATCGGGACAGGGAATGCACTGGTACATTTACTGGCTTGAAAAATAGCGCCGGGGAAGCGATTACGGCTGGTCATTGTCAAGCAAATGGGCTATGAGCCGCTGCCTACAATGAAGTTAGCGGGTGATATATATCTGGGAACCACATTGCTTCGGCCTGTTTCCTACAGATTGGGCAAAAGGGGGAAGAAAAGATTGGCATAAATAGGATTCCTGGAAATTATAATTACCTTGTCGCCTGGTTCGGAAAATGAATTTTCGACTTTCACAATGCGACGTGGGAGTGGTTCGTCAGTCACGCTCGAGCTGTATTTAATGGTCGAAGCAGCCAGGACTTTGCCAATGTGTTTTGGGCAAGGGGGGGCCTTGAGGGGCTTGTTTAATCAAAGAAGACAATCCGCAAAGAAAGGGCTTTTGGAAAGACCCTGCCACTGAAAATTAGGGTTTCAAACTCCAGGACCATAAGAACATAAGAGAAGCCATTTTGGATCAGGCCAATGGCCCACCCAGTCCAACACTCTGTGTCACATAAGAACATAAGAGAAGCCATGTTGGATCAGGCCAGTGGCCCATGCAGTCTGACCCTCTGTGTCACATAAGAACATAAGAGAAGCCATGTTGGATCAGGCCAATGGCCCACCCAGTCCAACACTCTGTGTCACAGAAGAACATAAGAGAAGCCATGTTGGATCAGGCCAGTGGCCCATGCAGTCTGACCCTCTGTGTCACATAAGAGCATAAGAGAAGCCATTTTGGATCAGGCCAATGGCCCATGCAGTCTGACACTCTGTGTCACATAAGAACATAAGAGAAGCCATGTTGGATCAGACCTATGGGCCATCCAGTCCAACACTCTGTGTCACATAAGAACATAAGAGAAGCCATGTTGGATCAGACCTATGGCCCATCCAGTCCAACACTCTGTGTCACAGAAGAACATAAGAAAAGCCATGTTGGATCAGGCCAATGGCCCATCCAGCCCAACACTCTGTGTCACATAAGAACATAAGAGAAGCCAAGTTGGATCAGGCCAATGGCCCATCCAGTCCAACACTCTGTGTCACATAAGAGCATAAGAGAAGCCATGTTGGATCAGACCTATGGGCCATCCAGTCCAACACTCTGTGTTACATAAGAACATAAGAGAAGCCATTTTGGATCAGGCCAATGGCCCATTCAGTCCGACACTCTGTGTCACATAAGAACATAAGAGAAGCCATTTTGGATCAGGCCAATGGCCCATTCAGTCCAACACTCTGTGTCACACAATGGCCATAAAAACCAAGCGCTAGAGGCACCAAGAATACAGAGCATCACTGCCCCAGACAGAGTTCCAACAACACGCTGTGGCTAAGAGCCGCTGATATGCTTATCCAATCCGCTCTTGAAGCTGTCTACGCTTGTAGCCGCCACCACCTCCTGCGGCAGTGACTTCCACGTGTTAATCACCCTTTGGGTGAAGAAGGACTTCCTTTTATCCGTTCTAACCCAACCGCTCAGCAATTTCATTGAATGTCCACGAGTTCTCGTATGGTGAGAAAAGGAGAAAAGGACTTCTTTCTCTGCCTTCTCTTTCCCACGCATAATCTTGTAAACCAGAACTGATTCTTCACTAGCCTTCGTCTGATCTTGTGCTCTTCCCCTTGCTGCTCCTCTGCCTGGTTTTGCGCATGCTGCCACAGGGACACAACTTGCCCTCCCTTTTTCCCAAGCTCTCTCCACCATTTCAGGATCCTGGTTTCCAGAGGATCCTGAAGCCATGGAGGGAGCTTGGCAAAGAGGCAGGACAAGCTGCAATCCCGTGGCAGCGAGTGCAAAACCAGGCAGAAGAGCTATGGGGAAAAAACAAGGATGGAATCGGGACAATGGCAAGGGAGGAATCGGTCCAGGTTTGAAGGAGGATTGCAAAGTTAGGGTCGCAACCTCCAGGTTTGGAGATTCAGAGATGGACCCAGGTGAGGGGAGGGGTTGTAGAGGGGAGGGAGCTCTGCAGGGTTTAATCCTGCAGAGTCCACCCTCCAAAGCAGCCGTTTTCACAAAGGCAACAGATCTCTGTAGGCTGGAGATCAGATGTAAAGCCTGGGGGACTCCAGGTCCCAACTGCAGATTGGAAACTCCCGAAACGTATGGAGCAGAGGCCCATCCAGTCCAACTAGGGTTGCCAAGTCCAACTTAAGAAATATCTGGGGACTTTGGGGGTGGAGCCAGGAGTCTTTGGGGGTGGAGCCAGGAGACATTGGGGCGGAGCCAAGAGCAAGGGTGTGACAAGCATAATTGAACTCCAAAGGGTGTTCTGGCCATCACATTTAAAGGGACTGCACAAATTTTTAAACGCATTCCTTCCATAGGAAATAATGGATAGGGGCACCTTCTTTTGGGGCTCATAGAATCTGACCCCCTAGTCCAATCTTTTTGAAACTTGGTAGGTATTTTGGGGAGAGGCACTCGATGCTATACTGAAAATTTGGTGCCTCTATCTAAAAAAACAGCCCATCCAGAGCCCCCGATACCCACGGTTCAATTCCCCATCATTCCCTATGGGAATCATTCATGGAGGTGCATGATGGCTCTGGGGGCGGGGCTTCCCCCGCCAGCCACCTGGCTGGGGGAGGGGGAAGCCTGTAAAACCGGGGGATCCCCCGCTGGGACCTGGGATTGGGAAGCCTAAGTCCAACACTCTGTGTCACACAGTGGCCCAAAAAACCATCAGGAGGTTCATCAGTGGGGTCAGAATACTAGAAGCCCTCACACTTTTGCCCCTCCCAAGCACCAAGAATTAGAGCATCACTTGCCCCAGACAGAGTGTTCCAACAATACGCTGCGGCTAATAGCCGCTGATGGACCTCCGCTCCATATATGTTTATCTAATCCCCTCTTGAAGCTGTCTATGCTTGCAGCCGCCGCCACCTCCTGTGGCAGTGAATTCCATGTGTTAATCACCCTTTGGGTGAAGAAGGACTTCCTTTTATATCCTTGCTCTTACATATTCGATTCAAGATGATCACCGCTGTGCGGTTCATCGTGAGTCGATGTTCTGTTTCTGGACTGCTTTCACCACTTTGGTTGATCAGTGATCCTTAAAAAGTGACTTCTTCCAATCAATTGCCAAGATCCAAATAACTGGAAGCAGACTTTCCTGTAGCTAGCAGGAGGTTGTTTAGGCTGGGCATTGGGAAGGGACCATTGCACAACACAACACCACATACGACGATGACTGCAGATTTATACCCCACCCTTCTCTCTGAATCAGAGCCTCAGAGCGGCTTACAATCTCCTTTATCTTCTCCCTCCACAACAGACACCCTGTGAGGTGGGTGGGACTGAGAGAAGTCTTCCAGAAGCTGCCCTTTCAAGGACAACTCCTACGAGAGTTATGGCTGACCCAAGGCCATTCCAGCAGCTTCAAGTGGGGGAGTGGGGAATCAAACCCCGTTTTCTCCAGATAAGAATCCACACACTTAACCACTACACCAAATTGGCTCTCTCACTTGCAGGTGAAGGCTTGAAAGAGACGTCACCATGTTGTGGGATGCTCTAGAAATTTCCTCAGACTCTATGGTGAAGGCTTGAAAGAGATGTCAACATGTTGTGGGACACTCTAGAAATTTCCCCAGACTCTATGGTAAAGACCATAGAGATCGGAAGGATTTCCACAGAGTGTGGAAATTAAGCCCTGGCTTAAATATAATGCTCACGTTCTAGGGAATACTGATTAATTTGCAAGCATCGTCACTCTCTTCTCCCACCCAAGACTGCTTTGATCCTAGAATTATTCTATTTGTTGGTTTTGTTTGTATAGATGTCTTTAATCACGCCATGATTGCATCGCTGAGGCCACCAAAGGCAGGAAGCAGAAGACGTTTGATCATCAGCTCGTTAGGAAAGACGTCGGAATGAGACAAGCCGATGATCAAACGTCTTAATCCATCAACTGCCTTTGGTCATTTTGGTCATATTATTTCTTCTCAAAGCGCTCCTGAAAGTGGAACGCAACATGTCGTCTTGACAAAGACACGGATGCAACGCACGGCTATCTCATCTGCATTAGGCAAGTGGCATTGCTGCCTTGTCTTTGTGGATAATGTGTCCGAAGGAGGGCAACCCAGATTTTAAATTTCATGGAATTCAGTACTCGCAGTGATGTATTTTCTGGTGATCTCAGTGTAAGAGTTTTTCAACACATGAGTTGGTGTCTGTTGGTGTCTGGTGTCTCCGGGCCCCACCTGAAACTTAACAACCTGGGCTTTTTTTTTTTTTTTTTGAGCAGGAACACACAGGAATGCATTCTGGCTGGCTTGGTGTTAGGGGTGGGGCCTATGGAAATGAGTCCCTGCTGGGCTTTTTTCTACAAAAAATGCCCTGTGTGAAACAATGGTGATATCAGGGGTGGGGCCTAATATGCAAATGAGTCCCTGTTGAGCTTTTTCTACAAAAGTCCTGTGTGAAACAATAGTGATGTCAGGGGTGTGGCCTAATATGCAAATAAGCTCCTGCTGGGCTTTTTCTACAAAAAAAGCCCTGTGTGAAATGATGGTGATGTCAGGGGTGTGTGGCCTAATATGCAAATGAGTTCCTGCTGGGCTTTTCCTACAACAAAGCCCTATGTGAAACAATGGTGATGTCAGGGGTGTGTGGCCTAATATGCAAATGAGCTCCTGTTTTTTTGTAGGAAAAGCCCTGTGTGAAACAATGGTGATGAGGGGAGGGACAGTGGCTCATTGGTAGAGCATGTGCTCGGTAAGCAGAAGGTCCCAGGTTCAATCCCCGGCATCTCAAACTAAATAGGGTCCAGGCGAGTAAGCATGAAAACCTCAGCTTGAGACCCTGGAGAGCTGCTGCCAGTCTGAGTAGGCAATACTGACTTTGATGGACCAAGCGTCTGATTCAGTTTAAGGCAGCTTCATATGTTCATATATGTTCATATGTCAGGGGTGTGTGGCCTAATATGCAAATGAGTCCTTGCTGGGCTTATTCTACAAAAAAAAAGCCCTGAATGAAAAAAGAGCTCTGGGTGGGGCCTAATATGCAAATCATTTCCTGCCTTTTTGTAGAAAATGCCCTATGTGAAACAATGGTGATGCCAGGGGTGTGTGACCTAATATGCAAATAAGTTCATGCTGGGCTTTTTCTACAAAAAAAGAAGCCCTGTTTACACCCCTATCTCTGACTCCCCTGGACGCACTGAAGAAGCAGCCATCTTTGAGAAGATGGAGACCTTCTTCAGGTGAAAGCTGTGCTCCTGAGTAGGACTGCCTTGAAAGGAAACCATTTTGGTGGCTCCTTATCTGGACTACTGTTGCCACTAGGCAAGGTGGCCTTTCTTGATGGCCCGTGAAAGCTCTCCGCTCCTTCTCACAAACCTTTCAGTGCTGCCGTCGGCCATTGTGAATTTCCTGGAGGATTGTTCTCCAAACCTAGAGATGGGCTGGCGCTTGAACAGGCAGGCATACACAAAAAAAGGAATGAGCTAGTAGTGATTATGGGTCTATCTTGAACAATCCTTCCCCCTTATAGCTGTTTTATCGCTCACCTGTGGCTGTGGCTAATTCCCCCCATCTCAATTTTCTTGATAAAAGCCGAGGCTGTCTACAGAAGGCCCAAATGTGTCTCTTCTCATGTTAATGGGCTTGCTTACTCATCTCGGGATTGTGGAATAACAAAGCAACCTGTGTGTGCCCCAATTTAGACCGCAAATGTCTTCTTTGAGTCTGAAAAGGATGGTTTCTGCCTCCCTCTCTCTCTCCCCCCCCCACCCCTTGGAATAAAGCCCTTTGAAACCAATTAATAGTTGACCTACATAATAATGTAGTTATTTCCATGTCCCTACCCACCTTCATACCATACCGGGGATTTTCTGCAGGCGGAAAGCGAGCGAATGTGATCATTGAAGCCTGCATTAAGAGCTTCAGGTGAAACAAGCTGCTGTCTTTTGTAAAAGCTACGAAACAACCCCTCCTGGCAACGTTTTCAAGCGTAGGAGCTCATAGTACAAGACTTACAGAGATTAGGGTACAACCGACGCCGTACGCTTTTTTTCCTCAGCGTTAGAACTGCACTCTTAATCATACTTTGCCTTCAGACAGCATTTCGGTGAGTTTGAAATTACGGTTGCCAATCTCATGGTGGCGGCTGGGGATCTACTGGTATGACAATGGATCTCCAGGCAACAGAGATCAGTTCCCCTGGAGGAAATGGTCACTTTGGAAGGTGGACTGTGTAGCATTCTACCTCACGGACGTCCAGGGGTAGAATTCTAGCAGGAGCTCCTTTGTATATTAGGCCACACCCCCTGATGTAGCCAATCCTCCAAGGGTTTACAGGATTTTTTTTTTGTAAGCTCTTGGAGGATTGGCTACATCAGTGGGGTGTGTGGCCTAATATGCGAAGTAGCTCCTGCTAGAATTCCATCCCTGCTGATGTCCATCCCCTCCTCAAACCCTGTAGCAAGAATTTTTTGGGGGGGAGGGGGCACCAGGGAACATTAAATAAAATAAGATCACAACATTTCATGGTTGGGTGTTAACTTTGATATTCAAAAAAGGTGGTGCCAACGACTTGGCATACAGCAGGGGTGGCCAAACTGCAGCTCGGGAGCCACATGTGGGTCTTTCACACATCTTGCATGGTTCCTGAAGCCCCCACCTCCCTATCAGTTACCTTGGAGAAGGCATTTTGGTGTAGTGGTGAAGTGGGTGGACTCTTATCTGGGAGAACCGGGTTTGATTCCCCACTTCTCCACTGGCAGCTGATGAAATGGCCTTGGGTCAGCCATAGCTCTGGCAGAGGTTGTCCTTGAAAGGGCAGCTGCTGTGAGAGCCCTCTCAGCCCCACCCACCTCACAGGCTGTCTGTTGTGGGGGAGGAAGGTAAAGGAGATCGTGAGCCGCTCTGAGACTCTTCGGAGTGGAGGGCGGGATATAAATCCAATATCTTCATCTACCTCACAGGGTGTCTGTTGTGGGGGAGGAAGGTAAAGGAGACTGAGAGCTACTCTGCGACTCTTTGGAGTGGAGGGCAGGATATAAATCCAATATCTTCATCTACCTCACAGGGTGTCTGTTGTGGGGTGGGGGGGGAGGTAAAGGAGATTGTGAGCCGCTCTGAGACTCTTCGGAGTGGAGGGCGGGATATAAATCCAATATCTTCATCTACCTCACAGGGTGTCTGTTGTGGGGAAGGAAGGTCAAGGAGATTGTGAGCCGCTCTGAGACTCTTCGGAGTAGAGGGCGGGATATAAATCCAGTATCTTCTTCTTCCTATATGGCCAAGGACCTGCCTACTTGAGGGACCGTCTCTCCCCATACGAACCCCAGAGAGCACTGAGGTCAGCAGGGAAGAACCAGCTGACTATCCCTGGACCAAAGGAGGCCAAACTCCAAAACACCTGTACACGGGCCTTCTCCATCGCTGCTCCACAACTATGGAACCAGCTCCCGGAAGAAGTGCGAGCCCTGCGGTGCCTTGACCATTTCCGCAGGGCCTGCAAGACCACCCTTTTCAGGATGGCCTTTGCTGGCTGAGAGACCGCTGTTGGGTGACTTTCATTTATTATCATTTATAAATGGAATTAGCACCTGGAAACCTGTATAATACTTGATTAATTGGAATGTTTTAAAGTTAATGTGATTTTAAACTCTGTATAATTTTTATGAAATGTTGTTAGCCGCCCTGAGCCCACCTCGACGGGGAGGGTGGGATATAAATAAAATAATAATAATAATAATAATAATAATAATAATAATAATAATAATAATAATAATAATTATTATTATTATTATTATTATTATTATTATTATTATTATTATTATTATTATTATTTAAGTCACTTCTCCAAGCCAAGTCAGCCGGGGGCTTGGAGATTGCATTTAAAGTTAAAGTTGCTCTCTTTCCACCTCTTTTCCCCTCCCCATCTAATTTCCTTCCTCCCTCCCTCCCTCTCCCTCCCTCCCTCCCTGTAATGATTTTGGTCCCCCTAAAATCACTAGCATAAGTTCTTAGCCTCAGGATGCCTGAAGTTCAGGTCAAGAGGCTTGTTATTCTAAGTTGAAAATTGAGTCTCTGGCCTGGAGACTAAGTGTTTGTGTAAGTCAGGGGTCGTTTTGTAGAAAAAAATAGGTGGTGGAGCTCATCCAGGGATTGTTATGCAGCTGCAACTGCTATTCGATGGACAAGGAGGTGGAACTCTCAGAAGGGGGAGGTGGGACTCTCAGAAAGGCTCAGGAGCTGCGCGCCTGTGAGCTCCCACTGAATCTGAGGCCTGACGTAAGTAGAGATAAGGATTGGTATGTGACCCTGGCAAAAAGGGTTCCGCTGAAGGTGGTACCAGGAAGGGTGCCTCCCTAACTAAGAAGAGCATTCCATACAGCTGGAGGGGTGAGAATCTGGGCTGTTCTAAATCACCCCTTGATTAGCAATGAGTGGAGAGTGACTTCATCCCTCTCAGTCAGGATTGGTTGCCGGGGCCCAGGAACTCATCAGAACTGGCCATAAAGTGTGGCTACCTGAAGCCCACTTTGAGTCTGACTCCACTCAGACTCCCTGCATGTACCTGCGTGTTGTTATGCTGATAGAATGGCCTGCTCAGTCCTCAGCAGTGTCTCCTGTGTAAACCTGATTTGTTTGGCTGAACGCTAAGAACCTGCGGTCCTGTCCGGACTTCTGCCGGCTGTGCTTGGGTAACTATGCCAATTATATAGCTAGGCTGGTGAAGGTTAGGTGTTGTTATTTTCCTTCCTTCCTACAACTGCGTTCTGTTCTTATTTTGCACACACAAGAAGATTATTTTTATTTAGCTAAATTGTGTGGAGTCTTTCGCTGTCCTGTCTAAAAGTTTAAATCTAGTGGGCTGCCTACTAAAGCGATAGTCTCTGTTTGTCCTGTGAGTCTACCTCGCAGGCTTTCGTTAGCCTCCCAGCGAGGGCTGGAGAACTCCCCAACCTCTTGCCTAAGGTGTGTGGGGGTGGTGGCAGTACTACTGACCCAGGCGGGACTCCTGTGGTTTGCAAGGGACCTTGGAGCGCAGGAGCCTGGCCTGAAAGGGACTCCCTTAGGGTTGCCAAGTCCCCAGCTTCCCAGGGCGAGGGATTTTCATGTATGCGTGTGGCGTGATGACGTCGCTCTGAAGTGACATCATCAAAATGGTGGCGCCCGTGCGGGGCCACTCTAGGCATTTCTGGGAAAACTCTATGGCTTTCCCAGACGCTCTAGCCATTTGGGAGGTAAAAACTCTATGGTACCTATTGTACCATAGAGTTTCCCCTCCCAAATGGCTAGTGTTTAGGAAAACCATAGAATTTCCCCAGAAACACCTAGAGCGGCCCCGCACGGGCGCCACCATTTTGATGATGTCACTTCCAGGTGACATCATCGCACCAGCGATATAGGGGGAGGTTCCCCCCACCGGCCCACATTGGGAACCTCCCGGGCGGGGGATTCCCTGCCTGGACCAGGGGTTTGGCAGCCCCAGACTACCTGCCAGTCAGTGGTTAGAGGTGGCTGCTAACTGGTAGTGATGTTCCATGATCCACCCTCCCTCCCCCTCCCTCCCCCTCTCCCTCCCTCCCCCTCTCCCTCCCTCCCTTCCTTCCCCCCTCCCTCCCCCCTCCCTCCCCCCTTCCTTCCTTCCTTCCTTCCTTCCTTCCTTCCTTCCTTCCTTCCTTCCTTCCTTCCTTCCTTCCTTCCTTCCTTCCTTCCTTCCTTCTTTTCTTCCTCCCTCCCTCCCTCCCTTCCTTCTCTCAAACATCTGACATTTATTCTCTGTGACTCTTACATTAAGCAAGTTTGGCCACCCCCAGCATACAGTATATCCAGTGGGTTCACTGATGATGGTTATTGGAACAAGACTTGTCCCCAGGATTTCTTGTATGAACTGAATGTGAACTGTACATTGGAGGAGAACTGACCCTCCAGAATCCTTGTCCTGTTTCTGTCGTATGCAAATTATGAAGGCTACATTTTATTGTGAATTCTCACTGTATGCACTTGACTTGTGAATTGATGTAGCGTAGGCATTGTATTTGTGCACATCGCACAGAGTTGGATTTGGAGGAGTTATGTCCTTTGCATATATTACTCTATGATTCTTTTTTTTAATTTTTTTAATACATGGATTGGATTATTGAGCACTATTACAGTGATCTTTTCCTTATGAGTTTGTAGATTCTGTATACTGTAATCCTTCTTCTATCCACATTTACCTGTTAAAGGCTTGGGTTCCTGACAGTGCCGGATTAAACCCTGTGGAGGAGGTTCAAGAAATATCTGGGGACTTTGGGGGTGGAGCCAGGAGACATTAGGGGTGGAGCCAAGATCAAGGCTGTGACAAGCAGAATTGAACTCCAAAGGGAGTTCTGGCCATCACATTTAAAGGGACGGCACACCTTTTCAATTCCTTCCTTCCATGGGAAATAATGAAGGATAGGGGCACCTTCTTTTGAGGCTCATAGAATTGGACCCTCTGGTCCACTCTTTTTGAAACTTGGGGGGTATTTTGGGGAGAGGCACTAGATGCTATACTGAAAATTTGGTACCCTCTACCCAAAAAAAACAGCCCCCCCCCAGAGCCCCAGATACCCGCGGATCAATCCTCCATGATTTTCTATGGGAATAAATCTCCATAGGAATAACAGAGTTCCCAGCAGACATTTCCCTCCCCTCCCCCCACTTTCTGACAACCCTGAAGCGGGGGGGAGGGCCTCCAAACCAGGGGATCCCCTGCCCCCACCTGGGGATTGGCAACCCTATGCACTCCCCATATCTCCAAATATTTCCTAACCACGAGTTGACCACCCTACCTAAAGCATGAATGCGTGTAGGGCATTTTGGGGAGGCACCCTAGGCGAGGCTAACTTCTGGCATCCCATCCCAGTTGCACTAATAATGTCACAAGGTCACATGCGGGGACTCAATCTGGCACCCCCGAAGGCTGGCGCTCTAGGCAATCACCTAGTTTGCCTAGCGGCAGGGCCAGCCCTGAATGCACGTGAGTGTAGGTGTAGTCTGTAGTCCAGAAAAATGACGTCTCTCAAATAATCCCATTTGATTAGTTCCACCTTTGATGTAACTCCAGAGCCGAGGTCAAGTGCCAAGAATTTGGGAAGAAGAAGAAAGAAGATGATGATGATGGTGATGAGGAAGAAGATGATGATATTGGATTTATATCCCACCCTATACTCTGAATCTCAGAGTGGTCACAATCTCCTTCCCCCCACAACAGACACACTGTGAGGCAGGTGGGGCTGAGAGAGCTCTTACAGCAGCTGCCCTTTCAAGGACAACTCCTACGAAAGCTATGGCTGACCCAAGGCCATTCCAGCAACTGCAAGTGGAGGAGTGGGGAATCAAACCCCATACACAAGCTCTTTGTCCTTGCCTTCTGCCATGAGCGGTCTTCCGCTTTTCCCGATAATGTCTCAGACAGAGTGGGTTTAGCTCTGTTAACCATTAAGAACACCATACCTTCCCACCGTTCCTCTCCCGCTCACTCAACCTTCGGCACCGTTGCCCGCCAACTTATTTTTCATTTCCGCCCCACCCTCCTTGTGCTTCCAATGTAATTTTTGGATCAGTGCACCCGGATCTTATTTGCACACTGCGCCACCCTGCATCTCATTTACCCAACCTAATCTTCCCCGCAAATTATTCTTTTGACATTCAGGCATTGCAAGGAATGAATACTCCTTGCCAGCAAACTGTAGACTGACTCAGCTGCAGTTTAAGGACCTCCACTCCCAATTAGCACCCAGGGGCGGAATTCAAGCAGGAGCTCCTTTGCATATTAGGCCACACCCCACTGATGTAGCCAATCCTCCAAGAGCATACAAAACAGAGCCTTGTAAGCTCTTGGAGGACTGGCTACATCAGTGGGGTGTGGCCTAATATGCAAAGGAGCCCCTGCTAGAATTTCGCCCCTGTTAACACCTATTCTGGTAATTAACATTTTATTGGAGTTTTCCAATACAAAAAAAGGAACAAGATTGCAAAGGAACAAGGATGTAAATAACATTGCGGTGCAGTAGATAATATTGACTATAGCTAAGTAAGAAGTATGTATAAACAAGCTGTCAACCGTATTGGACAAGAACCTAACAGCCGCATTAGGTATAAAAAAAGAAAATAAAAGACAGGAAACATAGCACCTCAAGTTATGTAAGATGCCGTAATCAATCAATTACGTAATTTAAAGAATATCAGTGTAAAGAGTAATGTCTCTCGGCTTGGCTTCGCGAACGAAGATTCAAGAAGGGTGCAATAGTCCACGTCTGCTGCAGGCTCGCTGGTGGCTGACAAGACCAATGCGGGACAGGCAGGTCCGGCCACAGCGGCTGCAGGGAAAAGTCTGATTTAGGGTTAGAGTAATGTATGCTATTATTATTAACACTTTCCCTATTATTAACACTTTCCCTATGAAGGAAGGTTAAAACGCTTGGGGCTCTTTAGCTTGGAGAAACGTCGGCTGCGGGGTGACATGATAGAGGTTTACAAGATTATGCATGGGATAGAGAAGGTAGAGAAAGAAGTACTTTTCTCCCTTTCTCACAATACAAGAACTCATGGGTATTCGATGAAACTGCTGAGCAGTCAAGTTAAAACGGATAAAAGGAAGTACTTCTTCACCCAAAGGGTGATTAACATGTGGAATTCATGCCACAGGAGGTGGTGGCGGCTACAAGAATAGACAGCTTCAAGAGGGGGTTACATAAAAATATGGAGCAGAGGTCCATCAGTGGCTATTAGCCACAGTGTGTGTGTGTGTGTGTGTGTGTGTGTATGTGTGTATATATATATATATATATATATATATATATATATATATATATATATATATATATATATATATATATATATATATATATATATATATATATAAAATTATATATAATTATATATAATTTTTTTGGCCACTGTGTGACACAGAGTGTTGGACTGGATGGGCCATTGGCCTGATCCAACATGGCTTCTCTTACGTTCTATTATGAAGTGTACCTTATGCAACAGTAGTATAAACCTTGTGTAAGATGTAGACCACGGTTAACACCTATTCTGATTGGGCTGTTGTTAATATTAAAGGGGGGGTGCGTAAATATGGAGGTGTCTTATATTGAGTCAGACACCTGATCTATCAAGGTCAGTATTGTCTGTTCTGACTGGCAGCAGCAGCTCTTCCTCCAGGGTCTCCTGAGGAGGTCTTCGATGATGCTTGGGTGACACAGAGTGTTGGGCTGGATGGGCCATTGGCCTGATCCAACATGGCTTCTCTTATGTTCTTATGGACCTGCTGGTGAACCTCCTGATGGCACCTGGGTGTTGGTCATTGTGTGACTCAGAGTGTTGGACTGGATGGGCCATTGACCTGATCCAACATGACTTCTCTTATGTCCTCATGTTCTTATGTCCTGTACTCTGTGGGCAAGTTATGCGTCATCAAGACACTTGCAACTTATGCAAGCCCCAGGAATTGATGACCACCAAAAATGTCCTCTGCTTAATAGCTTTGAACTGATGACCTCCAAGATGTCCTCTCCTTAACAGCTTTGCTCAGGTCTTGCAAACTTGAGGGCCTTTGTGGCTTCCTTGATGGAGTCAATCCAGGGCTTTTGGGGCAACTGTAACTCCTTTGCATATTAGGCCACAGACTAGTGTTGCCAATCCTTAGGTGGGGGCAGGAGATCCTCGGTTTGGAGACCCTCCCACCGCTTCAGGGTCATTAGAAAGCGGGGGGGAGGGGAGGGAGCTGTCTGCTGGGCACTCCATTATTCCCTATAGAGACGGATTCCCATAGGGTATAATGAAGAATTGATCTGCGGGTATCTGGGGCTCTGGAGGGGCTCTTTTTTGAGGTAGAGGCACCACAATTTCAGCATAGCATCTGGTGCCTCTCTTCAAAACACCCTCTAAATTTCAAAAAGATTGGACAAGGGGAACCAATTCTGAGCCCCCAAAGAAGGTGCTCCTATCCTTCATTATTTCCAGTGGAGGGAAGGCATTTAAAAGGAGCATAGTACCTTTAAATGTGATGGCTGAACTCCCTTTGGAGTTCAGTCATGCTTGTTGCATCCTTACTCCTGGCTCCACCCCCAAAGTCTTGAATTGGACTTGGCAACCCTACCGCACACCCCTGATGTGGTCAACCCTCCAAGAGTTTACAGGGCTTTTAGAGATCCAGTCAGCCCAAGCAGACCTCACTTGCATGGGGCTCTCCTGGGCCAACCCCCCCAGTCAAAAGGCCAGCAAGCCACCTGCTACCCAAAATCACATAAGTGGAGAAAGGGTGGTGTGGGGTTAATGAGGGCTGCTGGGGGTGTGGTGGCTGGCTGGCTGCCCGCTCTCCTAATCCAGGGATTGTTATGCAGCTGCACCTACTATTAAATGGACAAGGTAGGTGGGGGGGGGAAGAGGGAGAACCCTCAGAAAGGTTCAGGAGCTGCTCTCCTGTGAGCTCCTGCTGAATCTGAGGCCTGGTTATCGTGCCTGTTCCTCTGTTCATGTCTCGTTGGGTTGGGGGAAAATGAGCGCCATGCTTCTTTCTTCCCCCTCCCTCTCCAATGATATGAATGGAGGAAAGAGAACCTTCTAACCACAGGGGGAATTCTACCCTCTAACTCCCACCTTCTTTAATCTAACCCAGTAGTTATTCTTTAGCTTGCCTCTAGTGGGAAAGAAATCTTTTTTGCAGGGGTGGAATTCTAGCAGGAGCTCCTTTGCATATGAGGCCACACCCCCACCATGTAGCCAATCCTCCAAGAGCTTACAAAAAAGAGCCTTGTAAGCTCTTGGAGGATTGGCTACATCGTGGGGGTGTGGCCTCATATGTAAAGGAGTTCCTGCTAAAATTCCACCCCTGTTTTTTTGTGGAGGCTGCAATTGGCCAAGGCCTGTGACTGGCCTGCGATTGGCCTTTCCTTTCAAGTTACCTCCGATTCCCGTCCTTTGCTCGCACAGACAAATCAAAGATGCCACCGAGGCAGCAGGTTAGTATGTCACAGTGAGGAAAGGACGCTGGGACAAATAGCAAGTTTCACTGCCTCACACAATGGAGCAAGCCTTACCTCCCTCTCGAAATTGCCCATATTTTACGGTAGAAGAAAAAGGATAATATTGCATTGGTTTATATAAGATATTTTCCCCCTATAGTCTTATTATTGAAGGGTTTTGTTATTTTTTTAAAAAAAATCAGCTTTGCTAATATCTCTGCCTGCATCCTATACCCTGGCTGTTGCCATGACAACTCCCTCCCTCCCTTTTAAAACTTTTTAAAAATTTAATAACAGTGTGAACCGGCGCTTAAAGCTTTAAGCGATACATGACCTACTGGGGAGTAAATTACGGGGCGCTGCATTCTTATAGGCTTCCCGTGTTCCGTACCATTTAGCTCCCTTGCCAGAACATGCATTTTAACCTAAAAGCAGCAATCTGGACTCCTTTCTCCCCCTTTCTCTGCCTCCTGCTGGAATGCGCAACCCCCCCCCCCCCTTCGGTGCCATACAACAGGTATGTGGCAAGTGGTTAGGAGGAAGTCAAAGAGGTGGGAATGAACGGTTCTGGAACACCTCCCTTTTATGGACGGAACAGTGGGGCGACCCCATTTGCCCTCAGCATGTTCCGTGCACTCGCATTCCATTACCCTATTTGTTTCTACCTTGCCCAAAACATATGTATTGTATTTGCACAATCGCCTGATGCAGAATCCATATGTATTGAAGAAGCGATGTAGCTTTTGGCTGACAAAGGGGACAATAAGGTCCCCAGCAGAGCTCATGATCCCAGGAGGTTTTCTCCGTTGTCCTTGAGAAGAACAAGTGTGTGTGTGTGGGGGGGGGGGGAGGAAACACATTGAAATTTCTTGTTGAAACAGGCAAAAAAAAAAAACCCATGAGGGGTGTTGAACTTATTTCTTATGAGGGCCAGATCTGACAGAAATGAGACCTTGAGGGACCGGGCCATGTCAGTTTGGGCTGAGCCATGTCAGGACAGGCCATGTGTGTACCTATTTAAGATTAGGTAGCAGAGATATACATTTTATAAAGAACACAAACACAAATATATTTTTTTTAAAAAAATAAAACATGCTTAAAACGTTAGCACTTGTTGGTCTTAAAGGTGCTTTCTTTGTATCTCCCCCATGGGATCCAGGGAACTGGGCAAAGGAAGCTCTGGCTCTTTCCTTCCTTCCCCAGGGTGCTAGGAGAGAGAGGAGCCTCAGCCAATAGAAGGAAGAAGTTTGGCTCAGTAGCTCTGCTGTGCAATTCAGAGAGCCTGGCAAAGCAAGCTGTCCCTTCCCCCTTCCTCCCTGAGGGAGGTGCCTCAGCCAATGGAGAAAACAGAGGTTTTGCTCTGCAGCTCCTGTGCAATTGAGCGAGCCTGGCAAAGCAAGCTGTCCCTCCCCCTTCCTCCCTGAGGGAGGAGCCTCAGCCAATGGAGAAAACAAAGGTTTTGCTCCGCAGCTCCTATGCAATTGAGTGAGCCTGGCAAAGCAAGCTGTCCCTCCCCCTTCCTCCCTGTGGGAGGAGCCTCAGCCAATGGAGAAAACAAAGCTTTTGCTCTGCAGCTCCTGTGCAATTGAGCGAGCCTGGCAAAGCAAGCTGTCCCTCCCTCTTCCTCCCTGAGGGAGGAGGCTTAGCCAATGGAGAAAAAAGAGGTTTTGCTCTACAGCTCCCGTGCAATTGAGCGAGCCTGGCAAAGCAAGCTGCCCCTCCCCCTTCCTCCCTGAGGGAGGAGCCTTAGCCAATGGAGAAAAAAGAGGTTTTGCTCTACAGCTCCTGTGCAATTGAGCGAGCCTGGCAAAACAAGCTGTTATGCAGAAGGAAACCAAAGAGATGGAAAAGGAAGCAAACAACAAGACAGTTGCTCGGGGGCCTGATAGGAGCCCTCCAGGGGCCTGATTCGGCCCCCAAACTTCATGTTTGACACCCCTGCACTGGATAGAATGGATCAGCTTTTGTAGCAACAACAAGAAGAGTGGAAAACCAAAGGAGGGTTGCCCTGGATCCCATCAGGAACAAGCCCATAGCTGGGGACAAAAGTCAAGGATGAGACCCAGAATTAAGTGGGGGTGGCAAGAGTGGCAACTTCTTTGTAATTATCATTAGATAATAAAAGCCCTACAGTGGTGGCAAATCTGAGGGTTTTCATTGGTTGGATATGAGCCACACTTGATTGGCTCATACTCTGTCTCTGGTGTGTTATTGGCTGATTCTGCTCTTCCCCATGCACCGCTGGCTCCGTCAGGCGAAAACCCCACCAGACAGCCACTGACCTCTGAGGGAGACGATTCTCTGCTGATAGGTTCTCCTGGGGGCTTATTGATCACTATTGCCTCCCCTCAGGGCCTGTTGTAGGAAGTCTGGGACAGTCTGTCTCTCCCTGCCCCTCAAACAATGCTGCCATGAAGCAAACGGTATACTATGACTGATTTTGCACTCACCTTACGCCACTCTCACATTCGTCTTCTCAGTGGGGCTTCCTTCTGATTTTACACTATCTGTCCCGGGGTTGCAGCAAGCATTGGTGTTTTCACACAGCAAACAGAAACCGCTAAACAGTTTCTGTTTGCTGCACGAAAATGCCAACGCTTGCTGCAACCCCGGGGCAGATAGCATGAAATCAGAAGGAAGCTGCGCTGAGAAGATGAACGTGAGAGCGGCGTATGGTGAGTGGGAAATCGGTCTATGAGAGACATGTTCATGAGACAAACAGTGGCAGTAATTTCTCTTTATTTATACCCCACCCTGTGCTCTGAATCTCAGAGTGGTTACAATCTCGTTTACCTTCTCCTCCCCCCAACAGACACCCTGTGAGGTAGGTGAGGCTGAGAGAGCTCTGACAGAAGCTGCCCTTTCAAGGACAACTCTGCGAGAGCTATGACTGCCCAAGTCCATTCTAGCAGCTGCAAGTGGAGGAGAGGGGAATCAAATCTGGTTCTCGCAGATAAGAGTCTGCACACTTAAACAGTACACCAAACTGGCTCTTCATTCACAGCAGGGAGGGGCCAATTCAACAATAGCAGATAAACACACTGACACTTTACTTTGTATCAAGCCTGCTTTCCACCTGCAAATACTTTTTACTCTTTCTATTCAAATTAGGCTACAGTGGGCTCATATGATAGAATGAACTCTATTCTGGCCTATGGGTACATAGGACACAATGGACTACATTCTATCCTATCATCCCATAGGACAGAATGGACTCCATTCTGTCCTATGGGCTCATCCTCATAATCTTCCTCTTCTCCTCCTCTTCTTCTTCTTCCTCCTCCTCTCCTTCCTCTTCCTTCTCTCCTTCTTCTTCTTCCTCTCCTCCTCTCTTCCTTCTCCACGGTTCCCCTACCTAGCAAGATCTCAGCTCTTTCATCTCTCCTGGAAGGGAGTCATCCGCCTAGAACTTTACATCCCACTCCTGTCCATACAGCTATGAAACACAGCTCCAAGCGGAGATGTGGTGCAGTAACCCATAATCTTGTGGCTACCAATGTATGGCTTCACCCTGAGCCTCTGCCTAATCCCCTTTATCTACTGTGATAAAGAGAATCCCCCCCCCGCCCCTTTGCTATTTTGCCCTTTTCCCTGTCTACGAGAAAAAGCATTCAACAGAAGCTACCAATAGAACCGTCTGCTATCTGGAGGCAAGGTATGGTAGGTCCCACAGCATGGAATGCATTGTCCAGGGAATGAGAAAAAGGAATTCAGGGACAAACCAAAAGCATTTCTGCTGCAAGGGACTACGAGACGCCAGCATTTCCTACCCTAGACTCTTTTACCCAGCATCCTGTTATCCGTGCTAATAATGGGGACTGTCACATTTCCGAAACCTTGGAAGTTCAAAACAGCAGGTACGTTGGGGCGATAATAGCGATGCAAATATGTTTACAAAGTTGGGGGGAAATCACAACAAAATGAAAAATGGAGATCTGATTTAGATATAAGCCACACAAAAAAAAACCGTTTAGGGGGATATGCTCTCTGTTTAGGCTTCTAGGTTTGGTCTGCACGGTGGGTGGATCATTGGAAGTAAACCAAGGGATGTATTTGTATTGTTTTCATCCCTGCTGTTTGCCCCCGATTCCATTTCGCTTCTCCATTGTGCAAATTAAGCCTGGGATGGTTCCAGTTCCTCGCACTAAATTTACACCGCATGATTTTGTGCATTGTATACACGATGCCTACGAAAGATGGGCACGGCGTGTCGTAAACACCCGGTCTGCTGTACCTCAAAGCTATGCCGCCAGCATACGCAATCAAAGGGATCTACAAAACCAACAGCGGAAAGGAGAGAAACAAAAGAACATAAGAACATAAGAGAAGCCATGTTAGATCAGGCCAATGGCCCATCCAGTCCAACATTCTGTGTCACACAGCGGCCAAATATATATATATATATATATATATACACACACACACATACACACTGTGGCTAATAGCCACTGATGGACCTCTGCTCCATATTTTTATCTAACCCCCTCTTGAAGGTGGCCATGCTTGTGGCCGCCACCACCTCCTGTGGCAGTGAATTCCACATGTTAATCACCCTTTGGGTGAAGAAGTACTTCCTTTTATCCGTTTTAACCTGTCTGCTCAGCAATTTCATCGAATGCCCACGAGTTCTCGTATTGTGAGAAAGGGAGAAAAGTACTTCTTTCTCTACTTTCTCCATCCCATGCATTATCTTGTAAACCTCTATCATGTCACCCCTCAGTCGACGTTTCTCCAAGCTAAAGAGCCCTAAGCGTTTCAACCTTTCTTCATAGGGAAGGTGTTCCAGCCCTTTAATGTTGATAAGCTGTTGATAAGCTGTTGATAAGCATGGAAATAAATACAGAAAGAAAATGGGGGAAAGACCTCATCCCATAAACAGATGCAGCCAGGCCAGGAGTCACTGTTGGGTCTGGTTTAGGATGGCTGGACTGGTCAGCGGTTGTCCTCAGCTTCACTTAGCAGAGCGTTCCTTCTGAACATCAGCGCAGTAGCGTGGCCTCGTCTAAGGGCTACCACACTAGCTCACAATCTGCACAGAGAGCCTTTGCTTTAAGTGAAGAAACTAATACGGGTGGATTTATTCAAAGAAAACATAACATATAAATGTAGTGGAGAGAAAGAACATAAGAGAAGCCATGTTGGATCAGGCCAATGGCCCATCCAGTCCAACACTCTGTGTCACACAGCGGCCAAAAACAAAACAAAACCCAAGTGCCATCAGGAGGTTCACAAGTGGGTCTAGAAGCCCTTCCACTTAGCCCCCCCTGAAGCACCAAGAATACAGAGTATCACTGCCCCAGACAGTTCCAACAATACGCTGTGGCTAATAGCCACTGATGGACTTCTGCTTCATATTTTTATCCAATCCCCTCTTGAAGCTGGCTATGCTTGTAGCCGCCACCACCTCCTGTGGCAGTGAATTCCACATGTTAATCACCCTTTGGGTGAAGTACTTCCTTTTACCCGTTCTAACCCGACTGCTCTGCAAGATGGGTAAGACTGACTGATGCTCGTATGTGTCCATTCCCTTTCGTGGCTCCCACTTGTAGAACAGCCTGCCTAGGAAGAAACACTTCTATCATTCAGACACCTATGTAAAATGAAAGTGTACAAGAGGGTGTTTTTATAAAGAGAATAAGGTTGTAGTGTAACGGAACGATTCGGAAAGATGCTTCTATATAAAAAGAACATGATTGTAGTCCATTTCAAGGCTTATTTCTATCCCATACGATTTCTATCCTGCTCTCACCTCACTGTAAGCTCTGTCCTTGTCTGTTGCCATCTTCTGTCCTCCAGGGAATCCTGTTTTGTTTCATTTGGCAATCCCTCGATGATCTGTCCTTCTTAATGAACACTTTGATTGCTGTATTTTAATGTTGTGTGTGTGTTACCTCTTTCTATAAGAGCCCCGTGGTGCAGAGTGTTAAAGCTGCAGTACTGCAGTCCTAAGCTCTGCTCACGACCTGAGTTCAATCCCCGGTGGAAGCTGGGTTTTCAGGTAGCCGGCTTGAGGTTGACTCAGCTTCTATCCTTCCGAGGTCGGTAAAAGGTGTACCCAGCTTGCTGTGGGGAAAGTGTAGATGACTGGGGAAGGCAATGGCAAACCACCCCTTAAAAAGTCTGCTGTGAAAACGTTTGTGAAAGCAACGTCACCCCAGAGTCGGAAACGACTGGTGCTTGCACAAGGGACCTTTCCTTTCCTACCTCTTTCTTCCATGATTTTAATGATGTTTGTTGGGGGAGTTGATTCTAAGGGGTTTGAAACGATTTTATCTTGTATGTTTTAATCGTGTATGAATTGATTTTATCGTGTATGCCTTAGAAGGACAGAAAGGTGGTCTGTGAATCTTGTAAATAAATAATAAATATGATCAGGCCCTGTAAACTCTTGAAGGATTGGGTACATAAGAGGGGTGCGGCCTAACATGCAAAGGAGTTCCTGCCATAAAAAAAAGCCCTGAATATGGTCTTCATTTTTGTCATTCCATTTTCTGCACTGTTACTGGTATATCATGCCTGTTACCTTCTGATTTTTTTTGTGTGTGTGTGTTTCCCCCTTATTTTAGTAATCCTAGTCCCCTTGTGATGTTTAAAGGAGTGTTTCCCAAGTTATGGGTCAGGACACAAATGTGGGTCACGAAGCCTCCATAATGGGGTCATGGGCCAACCCTAACGGCTACCCCTGCATCCATTGCTTTCTTTTGTGTCTTGGAAACCAAGGTTTGGCTCTGGAAACAGTATCTTCCAAGTTGTACATTAGTTGGTCATTAAGAACGCAAGAAGAGCCTTGCTCGATGAGACAACAATCCATGTAGTCCAACAACTTGTCTCACACAGCGCCCAACCAGTTCCTCTGAATGGCCAACAACAGGGCATAGAGGTTGAGGCTTTCATAAGAGCGTAAGAAGAGCCCTGCTGGATCAGACCAGTGGTCCATCTAGTCCAGCATCCCGTCTCACACAGTGGCCAACCAGTTCCTCTGGAGGGCCAATGACAGGGCATAGAGGCTGAGGCTTTCATAAGAACGTAAGAAGAGCCCTGCTGGATCAGACCAGTGGTCCATCTGCTCCAGCATCCCATCTCACACAGTGGCCAACCAGTTCCTCTGGAGGGCCAATGACAGGGCATAGAGGCTGAGGCTTTCATAAGAACGTAAGAAGAGCCCTGCTGGATCAGACCAGTGGTCCATCTGCTCCAGCATCCCGTCTCACACAGTGGCCAACCAGTTCCTCTGGAGGGCCAACGACAGGGCATAGAGGCTGAAGCTTTCATAAGAGCGTAAGAAGAGCCCTGCTGGATCAGAGCAGTGGTCCATCTACTCCAGCATCCCGTCTCACACAGTGGCCAACCAGTTCCTCTGGAGGGCCAACAACAGGGCATAGAGGCTGAGGCTTTCATAAGAACGTAAGAAGAGCCCTGCTGGATCAGACCAGTGGTCCTTTGCTCCAGCATCCCGTCTCACACAGTGGCCAACCAGTTCCTCTGGAAGGCTAACAATCAGGGCATAGAGGTTGAGGCCTTCCCCCTGATGTTGCCACCTGGCTCTGGAATTCAGAGGCTTAGTGGAGGGCAATTGCAAGACTCCTTGAGGAAGAGAAAAGAGGGGTATAAAAACTCCTCCTCTTCCTTCATAGAACCACAGAATCATAAACCGTTTTCCCACACAGTTTACCCCAGAGTGATGTCCCTCTTCACAGCGCAGCGTCTGCTCGGATTTCCCACCATCTGCTCCGCAGAAGCAGGAAGAGCCGCGGCTTTTGCGTCGCTAACGTAAACTGGGTTTTAGCGATTTACATTTGCGACGCAGGAGCCCCGGCACTTCCTGCTTCTGCGGAGCAGATGGTGGGAAATCCGAGCAGACGCTGCGCGGTGAAGAGGGATGTCACTCCGAGGTTAGCTGTGTGGGAAAACGGTTATAGAGCTGGAAGGGACCTCCAGGGTCATGTAGTCCGACCCCCTGCACAATGCAGGAAACTCACAAATACCTACCCCAATACCCACCCTTCTTCTTCCCAGTTGAAGGCTTCTAGCTCATCATATTGCTCTCCCTGGTTTCAGTCTATTCCCCCCGCCCCCAGCTCTGCTTTTTGAAATAAATTACGGCTGAAGTGCATGTTTGCTTTAGAGGCAAATAATTAGCGCTTTCCCCACTTATTAAGAGAGGATTACAGCTCCTCAGCAGCAATATGTAACCACTTTATCCAGGTAATTGCTCAGCAATTTGGGCAGGAAACCAAAAGTTTAGCTTTTGGGGGGGGGGAGCCTTCCCCATCTCCATGCCGGTCCATCCCACACAAAACAGCTTGTTCATAATTTTTTTTTTTAAAAAAAATATGCATTTCTGCTTGCAATTTTGTTTACGGCATTCATTTCTGGTCTGCTTAGAAATCAGGAGAAGAGCACCGGGTCCGCGTTCCACCACCTCCTTCCTAGTATCTTCGTTCGCTTCCTACGTCAGTGCCAGTAGTGGTGGTCGTTGGTTATTGAGTTTATCTTGTATACATTTTTGAGTTTTACATAGATTGGGGTGGCCAAAGTGCGGCTCGGAAGCCACGGGTGGCTCTTTCACACATATTGTGCGGCTCTCGAAGCCCCCTCCGCCCCTTTGACTGGCTTGGAGAAGGCATTTCACTCTTTAAATCACTCCCTTTCTTCTTCCGGACGTAAAACTTGTTCCCCTTTAGCATTTGGTATCTTTTGAGTTGCGGTGCTGGAGAAGAATCTTGAGAGTCCCTTGGACTGCAAGAAGATCCAGTCAGTCAGTCCTAAGGGAAATCAACCCAGACTGTTCCCTGGAAGGTCAGATGCTGAAGCTGAAGCTCAGATACTTTGGCCATCAAATGAGAAAAGAACACTCCCTGGAGAAGAATCTTGAGAGTCCCTTGGACTGCAAGAAGATCCAATCAGTCAGTCCTAAGGGAAATGAACCCTGACTGTTCCCTGGAAGGTCAGATGCTGAAGCTGAAGCTCAGATACTTTGGCCATCAAATGAGAAGGGAGCACTCACTGGAGAAGACTCTTGAGAGTCCCTTGGACTGCAAGAAGATCCAATCAGTCAGTCCTAAGGGAAATCAACCCAGACTGTTCCCTGGAAGGTCAGATGCTGAAGCTGAAGCTCAGATACTTTGGCCACCAAATGAGAAGGGAACACTCCCTGGAGAAGAATCTTGAGAGTCCCTTGGACTGCAAGAAGATCCAATCAGTCAGTCCTAAGGGAAATCAACCCAGACTGTTCCCTGGAAGGTCAGATGCTGAAGCTGAAGCTCCAATACTTTGGCCACCAAATGAGAAAAGAACACTCCCTGGAGAAGAATCTTGAGAGTCCCTTGGACTGCAAGAAGATCCAATCAGTCAGTCCTAAGGGAAATCAACCCAGACTGTTCCCTGGAAGGTCAGATGCTGAAGCTGAAGCTCAGATACTTTGGCCACCAAATGAGAAGGGAACACTCCCTGGAGAAGAATCTTGAGAGTCCCTTGGACTGCAAGAAGATCCAATCAGTCAGTCCTAAGGGAAATCAACCCAGACTGTTCCTTGGAAGGTCAGATGCTGAAGCTGAAACTCAAATACTTTGGCCAACAAATGAGAAGGAAGCACTCACTGGAGAAGACCTTGATGCTGGGGAAGGCAGAAGGCAAAAGAAGAAGGGGATGGCAAAAGATGAGATGGCTGGAGAGCGTTATTGATGGAACTAACATGAATTTGAGCAGACTTCGGAGGATGGTGGAGGACAGGAGGGCCTGGCGTGACTTGGTCCGGGGGGGTCGCAAAGAGTCGAACTCCACTGTGTGACTGAACAACAACAATCTTTCCAGATCATGGGCTGCCTGCTGCCTATCTTTCCCAGATTACTTCACCCCGGTTATGTTGTTCCTTTATGTTAGCAAGACTCAGTGTTCTACCCTCAGCAGTGCTGTCTGGGAGGTTTGCCAAGATCCCTTACCAGGATAGAGTCTGCCCATGTAACAGAAGGCACCTTGAAACGGTCGCCCATGTCTTACTTCACTGTGATTTTTATGAGGAAGTGCGGGACTGTAGAATCAAACATATTCTGTCTAATCTTTATGGATTACCTGAGGTGAAGTTAGTTTTCTTTCTACTATCTGACCAATGTCCCCATATCGCAAACCTAGTTGCAAAGTACCTTTTGGCTGGCATAGCAGTTGGAGCAAAAGACTAGCTCCCCTTCTTGATGTTTGACTGGTTTTTATAGCTGAAACTCCATGTAAAATTACAGCTATGCTGTACTTTTTATTTCTGTGCCAATAAAAGTATTTGGATTGGATTGGATTGGAAATCACTTCTCCGAGCCAAGCCAGCTGGTGGCTTGGAGAATGCATTTCAAGTTGAAGTTGTTTTCTTTCCACCTCTCCCTCCCTCCTCCCTCCCATCTACTTGAAGATGAAGAAGATATTGGATTTTTATCCTGCCCTCCACTCAGAATCTCAGAGTGGCTCACAATCTCCTTTACCTTCCTCCCCCACAACAATGTGAGATGGGTGGGGATGAAAGAGCTCTCACAGAAGCTGCCCTTTCAAGGACAACTCTGCAAGAGCTATAGCTAATCCAAGGCCATTCCGCTTAGAGGGAACATTGACCAAAAGTCAACTGTGACTTCATCATCATAGTTCATCATAGTTTATTACAGTCTCAAGACCAGGATACAGTATAAACATAATATGGAGAAGTAAATACAGACATAACATACAAAGTAAAGATCTAACTTTAAGAACCTTTAAAATGCAAATCCCGCAGTCTAAGAATTGATGCACAGAACTCAGCGACTGTATATCTAATCTCTGGATTCTTATCTGATAAGATCCAATAAAGTCTTGCTTTGTTTGTATTAATATAATCAGGTGTCCTTATCAGATATGATCACCATCTTCAAGTACTTGAAGGGCTGTCATATAGAGGATGGTGTGGAATTGTTTTCTGTGCCCCAGAAGGTAGGGACAGAACCAACGAGTTGAAATTAAATCCAAAGAGTTTCCGGCTCAATATTAGGAAGAACTTTCTGACGGTTAGAGCTGTTCCTCAGTGGAACAGGCTCCCTCGGGAGGTGGTGGGCTCTCCTTCCTTGGAGGTTTTTAAACAGAGATGGCCATCTGACAGCGATGAAGATTCTGTGAATTTAGGGGGAGGTATTTGTGGAGTTGGAGGGGGTTGGAGTATTGTGCAGGGGGTTGGAGTATTGTGCAGGGGGTTGGAGTAGATGACCCTGGAGATCCCTTCCAACTCTATGATTCCTATCAACTAATGGAGTAATAATTCTAAAATGAGTTAAAATGAGTAAATGAGTAAAATGAGTAAAAATGGAGTAATAATTCTAAAATGATTCCTATCAACTAATGGAGTAATAATTCTAAAATGAGCCACCCTATAATACGGGCAACTGAAAAACATATGCTCTACAGATTCAACCTTGCTTAATGGGCATGAACATAGCCTTTCAGAGTAAGGGATTTTATTGTGCCTGCCTTGCATAACTGCAGATGGAAGGGCCAACTGTGACTTGATGGCCCTTTCCTCCTCCTCCTCCACCACCACCACCACCACCAAGGATGCTCAAACTCCCAAGGGTCAGCAAACGCTCTGCTCATGAGCCGGCAGCCAGTTTTTCATTGAGCAATTTGGCTGTTCATGCACAGTTTGAGCCTGTTCAGTGGGGTTGGGCATCATCCGCAGATTTGTACAGTACAGTACACTTGGCGGTTTTCCACTCATGCCTATTCTCACAGGGCCTTCTGGGGAGTTCCGCTTCATGCCCCCAAACAGACCGGTTGTCACGTCGCCCCATTCAGCAACCAGTCAGCAGGGCCAGATTGAACTCTGTGGAGGCCCCTAGGCAGTCAAAAACTCGGGGGCCCCTCGCGAATTACCTCAGAGTCGGAGCAGCCGTCCTGCCACCTGTGGCCCCTTCTCAAAAGCCCCTTTGACAAAGTTGTGAGGGAGAGGCAGAGAGAGGCAAACTTGGCGATGATGCCAGAAGAAGCTGCACCAGGGAAGCTGGCCAAAGAACAGCTCAGTTGCTGGCTGCTCGTGCAGTCTGGGAGAAAGCGGGGGGGGGGGGTGGGATCTGGGGTGCGGGGAGCCAGCCTGGGGGCCCTAAAAGCATGGGGGCCCAAAGGCCAGTGCCTGCTTGGCCTAATTGCTCATCCAGCCCTGCCAGTCAGTTAAAAAATGAAGAGTGAGAAAACCCATCCTTCGGCTAGCAATTAGAAACAATTGTCAGCCATTGTAAAGAAATGCTGTTTAAAAAAAAATGTGAAGGAGTGGGGAATACTTATGAGCATATGAAGCTACCTTATACTGAATCAGACCCTCAGTCCACCCAGGCTGGCAGCGGCTCTCCAGGGTCTCTAGCTGAGGTTTTTCATGCCAACTTGCTTGAACCCTTTTTAGTTGGAGATGCCGGGGATTGAACCTGGGACCTTCTGCTTACCAAGCAGATGCTCTATCACTGAGCCACCATCCCTCCCTAACACATGAAGCTGCCTTATACTGAAACAGACCCCCGGTCCATCAAAGTCAGTATTGTCTACTCAGACTGACAGCGGATCTCCAGGGTCTCAAGTTGAGGTTTTTCACGCCTACTTGCCTGGACCCTTTTTAGTTGGAAATGCCGGGGATTGAACCTGGGACCTTCTGCTTACCAAGCAGGTTCTCCACCACTGAGCCACCATCCCTCCCCTGACTGGCAGTGACTCTCCAGAGTCTCAAGCTGAGGTTTTTTACACCTATTTGCCTGGACCCTTTTTAGTTGGAGATGCCGGGGATTGAACCTGGGACCTTCTGCTTACCAAGCGGATGCTCTATCACTGAGCCACCATCCCTCCCTAACACATGAAGCTGCCTTATATTGAAACAGACCCCGGTCCATCAAAGACAGTATCATCTACTCAGACTGGCAGCAGCTCTCCAGGGTCTCAAGCTGAGGTTTTTCATGCCTACTTGCCTGGACCCTTTTTAGTTGGCGATGCCGGGGATTGAACCTGGGACCTTCTGCTTACCAAGCAGATTCTCCACCACTGAGCCACCATCCCTCCCCTGATTGGCAGCGACTCTATTTTCCTGGACCCTTTTTAGTTGGAGATGCTGGGGATTGAACCTGGGACCTTCTGCTTACCAAGCAGATGCTCTATCACTGAGCCACCATCCCTCCCTAACACATGAAGCTGCCTTATACTGAATCAGACCCCCGGTCCATCAAAGTCAGTATTGTCTACTCAGACTGGCAGCGGCTCTCCAGGGTCTCAAGTTGAGGTTTTTCACGCCTACTTGCTTGAACCCTTTTTAGTTGGAGATGCCGGGGATTGAACCTGGGACCTTCTGCTTACCAAGCAGATTCTCCACCACTGAGCCACCATCCCTCCCCTGCCTGGCAGCGACTCTCCAGGGTCTCAAGCTGAGGTTTTTTACACCTATTTGCCTGGACCCTTTTTAGTTGGAGATGCCGGGGATCGAACCTGGGACCTTCTGCTTACCAAGCAGGTGCTCTACCACTGAGCCACCGTCCCTCTCCTAAATCCATATGAACATATGAAGCTGCCTTATACTGAATCAGACCCTGGGTCCATCAAAGTCAGTATCGTCTCCTCAGACTGGCAGCGGCTCTCCAGGGTCTCAAGCTGAGGTTTTTCACGCCTATTTGCCTGGACCCTTTTAGTTGGAGATGCCGGGGATCGAACCTGGGACCTTTTGCTTACCAAGCGGATGCTCTACCACTGAGCCATCGTCCCTCCCCTAATAACCCTATAATAACAAACCTGGTTAAGATTTCTTTCCGTTCCACAGATGCATTGTCCAAGAAGGATCCCCCTACTCTGGAAGTTTTGGTTAATTTTGTTTAAGGGGGTTCCTTGAAGATGATCGTAACACAAAAGCTTTCCAGCTGTCCTCCCTCTTGGGGTGGCAGTAGAGACCCTGGACGAGTCCCCGATCCCTAAAGCACAAAATGTCTTGCGAACAAACACGCGCCCTGAAAGGGAAGCAAAAAGAATTCCATTTGACAAGGCACCCTCATGCTAAGACAGATCAGCCAGGTTATAATTAGCTCTAATTGGTATTCCCACAAGCTGTAAAGCGTTTTATGTTGCCACAAAGTGACAGCTTTAAAAAAAAAAAAAAAAGTTGGGAAGGAGAGAGAGTGGAAAAAGGGGAGAAATTGCTTTCCTGTCTTTGAAAATGGAGAAAGCAAGAAGGAATCACTTCCAGAGCGCTTTGTCCTGGGAACAGGAGGAGACGGATGTCGTGATAAGCAACAGCATGGCCACAGGGAAGACGTGTCAAACCAGGGGTGGGATTCTAGCAGGAGCTCCTTTGCATATTAGGCCACACACTCCTGATGTAGCCAGTCCTCCTGGAGCTTACAAAAAAAGAGCCTCGTAAGCTCTTGGAGGATTGGCTACATCAGGGGGTGTGGCCTAATATGCAAAGGAGCTCCTGCCAGAATCCCACCCGTGCAAACGCTCATGTTAAGGTGATAAAGATATGGATTCTGTTAATTTTAAAGGAGCTTTATTTCCCTCAGAAGCATGTTCAATCCAGTAATTAGCAGGGAGGAGATCAAGCATTATAGGCTTTTTTCATTCCGTTTGAATAAAATCATAGGATCACAGAGTTGGAGGAGAACAGGTAATCCAATTACAACTTCCTCTTCGATGCTAGAAATTCAAAGCTAAGCACTGCCTTTGTTTGAAGACCCCCAAGAGAGCCAGTTTGGTGTAGTGGTTAAGAGCAGTGGAGTCTAATTGGGGAGAGCCAGGTTCAATTCTCCACTCCCCCCCCCCACATGCAGCTGCTGGGTGACCTTGGGTCAGTCACAGTTCTCTCAGAGTGGCTCTCTCAAGAGCAGTTCTCTCAGAGCTCTCTCAGCCCTTGCTACCTCACAGGGTGTCTTTTGTGAGGAGAGAAAGGGAAGGAGATTGTAAGCTGCTCTGAGACTCCGAGTGAAGGGCAGAGAATAAACCAAATCTCTCCTCCTCCTCCTTCTTCTCCTTCTCTTTCTTCTTCTCCTCCTCCTTCATCTCTTTCTCCTCCTCCTTCTCTTTCTTCTTCTCCTCCTTCTCTCTCTTCTCCTTCTCTTTTTCCTTTCTTCTTCTCCTCCTCCTCCATCTTCTCTTTCTCCTCCTCCTCCTTCATCTCCTTCTCTTTCTTCTTCTTCTTCTCCTCCTCCTTCTCCTTCTCCTCCTTTTCCTTCTTTGGAGAAACTGCTACCCCATTAGAACACTGAAGGCATTCACAAGCTGCTCTCACCATTCATAAGCTTCTCCTCATGCTCAGACAAAATTGACCCTCCTCTAACTTGTCCATTATTTCTTGTCTTCAGTCTTTGCCGTCTTCCTTGAGACAGCCCCTATGAGAAGTCTTTGAAGAGGGTGTTCACATCTCAGTCGCTTAGTCCTCTCTTCTCCAGGGAAAGCATATCCAGTTCCTTTAGCCATTCCACATTTTCCAGCTCTCTGACACTATTGTTTTCACCTGAACATATTCCAATTTGTCTGTTATCTACATATCTAATGCCAACACATGGCCGCCATCTAGGGATACCTAAATCTGAATCTGGCCCACACCAGCACCAAGTTTTTTCTGCCGATTTGGGAAACCCAATACTCAAAATGAGTTGGATACCCTCAATAGGTTTTTTTTTTTTTAATAAACATATGGAGCAGAGGTCCGTCAGTGGCTATTAGCCACAAGTTATAGATGGAACACTCTGTCTGGGGCAGTGATACTCTATTATTGGTGCTTGTGTGGGGGGGCAGTGGAGAGTGTCTGGAGTTCTGGCCCTGCTGATGGACCTCCTGATGGCACCTGGGGGGTTTTAGCTACTGTTTGAAACAAAGTGTTGGACTGGATGGGCCATTGGCCTGATCCAACATGGCTTCTCTTATGTTCTTATGTGACACAGAGTGTTGGACTGGATGGGCCATTGGCCTGATCCAACATGGCTTCTCTTATGTGACACAGAATGTTGGACTGGATGGACCATTGACCTGATTCAACATGGCATCTCTTATGTTCTTATGTGACACAGAGTGTTGGACTGGATGGGCCATTGGCCTGATCCAACATGGCTTCTCTTATGTTCTTATGTGACACAGAGTGTAGGACTGGATGGGCCATTGGCCTGATCCAGCATGGCTTCTCTTATGTTCTTATGTGACACAGAGTGTTGGACTGGATGGGCCATTGGCCTGCTCCAACATGGCTTCTCTTGTGTTCTTATGTGACACAGAGTGTAGGACTGGATAGGCCATTGGCCTGATCCAACATGGCTTCTCTTGTGTTGTTATGTGACACAGAGTGTTGGACTGGATGGGCCATTGGCCTGATCCAACATGACTTCTCTTATGTACTTATGTTCCCTTTCCTATGGGGACCAAATCAAGGAATCTGTATTTTTTCCCCCTGAATTTGTTTCTTCATGTTGAATTCTTCCAATGAAATACTCTTATTTTCCAACACATTTAGACCCCGGTTGCAATGAACGGGCATATTAATGGTACACCAAGGTGGTGCAGAAATTGATACAAAACACTGGAAAAGAAATAGCACATATCACTTTAAGGGGCTTAGACAGATTCATGGAGAGGAGGTCCATCTGTGACTATTGGCCTTCTTGACTAAAGGGAACTTTCAAATCCCAAGATGGTAGATCTCCGATTACCAGTGCTAGCAGCCAATATCAGGCCGTTATGCACTGTTCGTTGGCCATCCAGGGTGATTAGTTCACCATTATGTTATACATAATTCTGAAGTAGATGCTGGTCTGATCCATCAGAGCTCTTCTTATGTTTTTGTGTTATATATGTGATCGTAGGGTTGCCAAGTCCCAATTCAAGAAATATCTGGGGCTTTGGGGGTGGAGCCAAGAGACTTTGGGGGCGGAGCCAGGAGCAACGGTGTGACAAGCAGAATTGAACTCCAAGGGAGTTCCAGCCATCACATTTAAATGGACAGCACACCTTTTAAATGCCTTCCTTCCATAGGAAATAATGAAGGATAGGGGCACCTTCTTTTGGGGCTCATAGAATTGGACCCCCTGGTCCAATCGTTTTGAAACTTGGGGGGGGGGGGTATTTTGGGGAGAGGTACTAGATACTATACTGATATTTTGGTGCCTCTACCTCAAAAAATACCCCCCCCCAGAGCCCCCGATACCCGCGGATCAATTCCTCATTATTCCCTATGGGAATTGTTCTCCATAGGGTATTGGCCAGTAGACATTTCCCTCCCCTCCCTGCCGCTTTCTGGTGACCCTAAAGCGGGGGCGGGGGGGGAAGAGCCTCTAAACCTGGGGATTGGCAACCCTCTTTCTCTCTCTCTCTCTCACACACACACACACTTACTGGGTCTGGTTCCTGCACAACGACATCTGAAAAAATCAGAGGCTATGCTGCTCTCTCTCTCTCGCTCACACACACACACTCTTAGTTGCTCTGAAACGAAAGCAAAACAAGCTGAGGGACTGTTGCTGACCCTTCCCATGAAGTACTTCCTGCTCAACTTTAAAGGCACACAGACACACAAACACATTTTGAAACGGACATGTTTGCAGGTTTCTAAGCCTGCCCAAGATCTAGAGCTGCATGGTGGCTGTGGGGGCGGGGCTTCACCCACCGGCCAGCTGGCTGGGGGCGGGGGGAAGCCTGTAAAACCAGGGGATCTCCCTCTGGGACCTAGGGTTGCCAAGTCCAACCCCAGAAATATCTGGGGACTTTGGGGATGGAGCCAGGAGACTTTGGGGGTGGAGCCAGGAGACACTGGGGTGGAGCTAGGGGGGAGGGGGAAACGGCGCCGGGGAGCGTGGCGAGCCGCCCCGCAGCTGCCACCTCTTCTCCGCTCGCCATGGTTGCTCCTCTGAGATGGGCTCAGCCTGAGCCCATCTCGGAGGAGCAGCCACGGCGAGCGGAGAAGAGGCGGCAGCTGCGGGGCAGCCTCTTCTCCGCTCGCCGTGGCTGCTCCTTCGAGATGGGCTCATCCTGAGCCCATCTTGGAGGAGCAGGCACGGCGAGTGGAGAAGAGGCGGCAGCGGCGCGGCGGCCTCGCCCGCTCCGCCTCTGGGATGGAAGCGGAGGGGGGGGGTGGAGGCGGGCCGGGAGCGTGGCGAGCCGCAAGTCTGGGTCCTAGAAGGGCCTGGATTCGCGGCTCGCCATGCTCCTGGCCTGCCTCGCCCTCCCCTGCGCTGCTGCCGCCTCTTGGCTGCTCCTCCGAGATGGGCTCAGCCTGGGCCCATCTCGGAGGAGCAACTGCGGTGGGCGGGGATGGGGCGGCAGCGGCGCGGTGGCCTCGCCGGCTCCAGGATCGGGCGGCTCGGCGCCGTTTCCCCCCTCTCCCCCTGCTTCCATTTTTTGGGGGGAGCGGGGGAAGAGGGTGGAAATCCTGGGGTCCCCCGCCAGGGCGGGAGGGTTGGGAAGCCTACTGGGACCTGGGGATTGGGAAGCCTATGTGATCGGAAATGTGTCTAATATATGAAGTCCTTGGAGCCTGAAGGACCAAGCTTGGGGACTCAGGAACAATGGGCAGTAGGATTCAAATCCCTGCTGCCCGGCTCCAGTCACGGGCTCCCTGCTGGTTTGAACGGTCCAATAAGATGCTGGCGCAGGAACCTGGAGTGTATATATGGTTGGCCTTGTTGGCCCAGTCTTCAGTCTTTGAGTGCAGCCCTATATTACACTGTACCAATAAAAGAGTTATGTTCACTACCGCCTCGCCTCTTCATTGCGTGGAACCTACTATATCAGGGGTGGCCAATGGTAGCTCTCCAGATGTTTTTTTTTGCCTACAACTCCCATCAGCCCCAGCCAGCATGGCCAATGGCTGGGGCTGATGGGAGTTGTAGGCAAAAAAAAATCCGGAGAGCTACCGTTGGCCACCCCTGTACTGTATTATATCTTGTGAGGGCACGGCAGCCATTGCGTGAAAGCATCGACTTGTGGGACGCTGCATTACAAGCCTCCATGTACCTGGAGCAGTCTGTGTTAGAACGTGGGTGTTATGTCTGTGTGTTACTTCATAGAGACTCTGTGAGCTGCATCCCTGCTAATGATAGAACACCTGGATTGAAACAGCTGCAGCATGGTTGGTCAGGCCGCCCTGGACTACCTATAGGGGGCTAGTGGGCTAGTTTGAATGCACCTATAGGTTGGGAGCGGGGTGGAGTCTCACTGTATACAACCAGGACATGACCTGGGGTTTGCATGCTTGTAAATAGTTACGCTCAGGGGTGGAATTCTAGCAGGAGCTCCTTTGAATATTAGGCCACACCCCCTGATGTAGCCAATCCTCCAAGAGCTTACAAGGCTCCTTTTTGTAAGCTCTCGGAGGATTGGCTACATCAGGGGCGTGTGGCCTAATATGCAAAGGAGCTCCTACTAGAATTCCATATGCTGAATCATTAGTAAAAGATGCTGATTACTGAGTTCTTGTTCTTTCCACTGAACCCAGTATTTAACACTGGGGAATATAGCTTCCAAGGATGTGTTAAAAATTCAAATAGGGTATTTTTTTTTTAGTGGGAAAACACAGGTACGCAGTTCCGGCTGGCTTGGCATCAGCGGGTGTGGCCTAATATGCAAATGTGTTCCTGCTGGGCTTTTTCTACCCCCAAAGCCCTGGATTCAAGCATCCGGATATGTTAACAGATTAAAACTGGCCTTCTTGCAGTCAGACTGCAGTGTCTTATCACCTGCCTTATCTCCACACGCAAAGTGTATCCTCTGGAAGCTTATCAAATTGAGACCAGGGGCTTAAGTTCACCATCTAGCTGCATTTACGGTTGACAGGCAACCAGTGGAAGAGTGGTGGTGGAAGGGCTGCATCCTGGAAAGAAAATTTAAAAAGAAAAATAAATCTTTGTCTACTTACAGGAAGTTCTTACCATAGGGTTCCTGGGAGTCCAATTCTATGAGCCCCAAAATAAGGTTCTTAAGTCCTTAAAGAGATGGGAGTACCAGACCACTTCACATGTCTCCTGAGAAACCTGTATAAGGGTCAAGAAGCAACGGTGAGAATGGGATATGGAACAACTGATTGGTTTAGAATAGGAAAAGGAGTTCGACAAGGATGTATATTGTCACCCTGCTTATTTAATTTATATGCAGAGTACATCATGCGGAATGCCGGCCTGGATGAAGCAGAAGCCGGAATTAAGATTGCCGCGAAAAACATCAACAACCTGAGATATGGAAATGACACCACTCTAATGGTAGAAAGTGAGGAGGACCTAAAGAACCTCTTGTTGAGGGTGAAAGAGGAGAGCACAAAAGTAGCCTTGAAACTCAACATCAAAAAAACTAAGATCATAGCATCTGGCCCCATCACATCTTGGCAAACAGAAGGGGAAGACATGGAAGTAGTGACAGACTTCACATTTCTGGGATCCAAGATCACTGCAGATGGTGACTGTAGCCAGGAAATTAAAAGACATTTGCTCCTTGGGAGGACAGCCATGGCGAACCTGGGCAGTATAATAAAAAGTAGAGACATCACCCTGCCAGCAAAAGTCCGTATAGTCAAAGCGATGGTATTCCCAGTATTAATGTATGGCTGTGAGAGCTGTACCATAAGGAACGTTGAGCACAGAAGAATAGATACTTTTGAGATGTGGTGCTGGAGAAGGATCTTAAGAGTTCCTTGGACTGCAAGAAGATCCAATCAGTCAGTGCTGAGGGAAATCAACCCAGATTTTTCCCTAGAAGGTCAGATGCTGAAGCTGAAACTCAAATACTTTGGCCACCAAATGAGAAGGGAGCACTCGCTGGAGAAGATTCTGATGCTAGAAAAGACAGAAGGCAAAAGAAGAAGGGGACGGCAAAAGATGAGATGGCTGGACGGTGTTAGTGATGTAGCAAACATGAATTTGAGCAGACTTCAGAGGATGGTGGAAGACAGGAGGGCCTGGCGTGACTTGGTCCGTGGGGTCGCAAAGAGTCGGACTCGACTGTGCAACTGAACAACAAATCTTTCATTATTTCTAATGGAGGGAAGGCATTTAAAAGGTGCAGCCCCTTCAAATATAATGGCTAGAACTCCCTAATAATAATAACATCACAATAAACATTAATTATGCATTTAACATAATACAATATTCAATAATAAAGCAGTTAAAACAGTTTGGTGCCAAGATTATTAATTTCCGACTGCGTTCAATGCTCCTAGGTATCCTTTGTGTTACAATGGCAGGAATTCGGTCGAAGGCTAGCCAGAATAATACTGTCTTGTGGAAACGGGCAAGGTCCTACAAGGCTCTAACCTCCCCCCATAGTTGATTCCACCAATAGGGGACAGCGATCGAGAAGGCTCTCTCCGTGGTGATTTTTAATCTTGCCTCCATCAGCCGGGGGATGGACAGCAGAGTTTGTGTTCCAGATCTGAGTACTCTCAGTGCAATGATGCTTGTCACAACCTTGCCCCTGGCTCCACCCCCAAAGTCTCCTGGCTCCACCCCGAAAATCCCCGGATATCTTCTTGAACCCTTGCAGAATGGGCAGCGTAACTGATGCACACTGTCTTCTCATCCTACTTCCGGTCCTTTTTTTTTTTTTTAATTATTTCGGAGAACTATAATTCCCAGCATTGATATCAAAACATCCTGAAGCCATTTCTGTCTTAATTACTGTATAGCAGAAAGAGCGGAAGCACGCGCGAGGGATTCTTTACAAGCTAGAAGGGAGGTCCCCATCTGCCTATAAGAATATCAACAGTCTCTTTTACCTCATTCCTTAGAACTAAGATCTATTTAAGAGGGAGCAATCCCAGCGAAGCAATAAGCTGGGGATATTGATTCAGTGTTTTCCTGTCATCCCTACTGCTTTTGTTTTAGAGAGCGAAACCAGCAGTGCAATTATAAGGACAGTTACCTGGGTGGACCAGCCTACCTCAATCTCATCAGAGCTTGTGAAGTAAGGCTGCCAAGCCCCCACATTGGGCCGGTGGGGAGAACCTTCCCCTACGTCGCCGGCACGATGGCATCACCTGGAAGGGACGTCGTTGCACCGGGGACGTGGTGCGGCGGTCCCTCTAGGCGTTTCCAGGGAAACTCTTTGGTTTTCCTGGATGCTGTAGCCATTTGGGAGGGAAAACTCTATAGTACAACCGATAGCATAGAATTTCCCCCTCCCAAATGGCTAGAGCGTCCACAAAAACCATAGAGTTTTCCTGGAAACGCCTAGAGCGGCCATGCACGACATCACTGATGCGATGACCTCACTTCTGGGTCTCCCACTGGAGAACGCAGGGGACTTGGCAATCCTATTGTGAAGCTAAACTAGGATTGGCAATCCACAATTGGGGACAGGGGATACCCTGGTCTGGAAGCCCTCCCCAAATTTCAGGGTCATCAGAAGGTGTGTGTGGGAGGAGGGAAACGTCTGCTTGGCACTCCATTATTCCCTATGGAAACCAATTCCCATAGAGTAATATGGAGACTCAATTTGAAGAAGAAGAAGAAGTTATTGGATTTATATCCCGCCCTCCACTCCAAAGAGTCTCAGAGCGGCTCACAATCTCCTTTACCTTCCTCCCCCACAACAGACTCCCTGTGAGGTAGATGAAGATATTGGATTTATATCCCACCCTTCACTCCAAGGAGTCTCAGAATGGCTCACAATCTCCTTTACCTTCCTCCCCCACAACAGTCACCCTGTGAGGTGGGTGGGGCTGGAGAGGGCTCTCCCAGCAGCTGCCCTTTCAAGGACAACCTCTGCCAGAGCTATGGCTGACCCAAGGCCATGCTAGCAGATGCAAGTTGAGGAGTGGGGGATCAAACCCGGTTCTCCCAGATAAGAGTCTACACACTTAACCACTACACCAAACTGGCTCTCAGATAATTAGTGGTTATCTGGAGCTCTAGGGGGGCACCACATTTTCAGCATAGCACCCGATGCCTCTCCTCCGAACACCTTCCTAGTTTCAAAAAGATTGGACCAAGGGGTCCAATTCTATGAGCCCCGAAAGAAGGTGTCCCTATCCTTCATTATTCCAAATGGAGGGAAGACATCTAAAAGGTGTGTTCCAATGTGATGGCCAGAACGTGTTTTGGAGTTCAATCATGCTTGTCACACCTTTGCTCCTGGCTGCCCCCCCAAAGTCTCCTGGCTGCCCCCCCAAAGTCTCCTGGCTCCACCCCCAAAGTCCCCAGATATTTCTTGAGTCGGACTTGGCAACCCTACCTAACTCAGTCTCATCCAAACTCGTGAAGCTAAGCAGGGTTGGGCCTAGTTAGGTCTGAAATAGGAGTCCACTGGCCTCGTTTTGGACAGGAGCTCACAGGAGCAGGGCGCCGGAACCTCTATATTTTATCGTGCTCTTTCTTTCTTAACCCCCCCTCCCCCCCATCCAAATACTTGCTTCTGGACTCCATTGTTCAAAACCCCTGTGAGAATTTTGCTGAACTCTTTAGCTTGGAGAAACGTCGACTGCGGGGTGACATGATAGAGGTTTACAAGACTATGCTTGGGATGGAGAAAGTCGAGAAAGAAGTTTTTTTCTCCCTTTCTCACAATACGAGAACTCGTGGGCATTCGATGAAATTGCTGAGCAGTCGGGTTAGAACCGATCAAAGGAAGTCCTTCTTCACCCAAAGGGTGATTAACATGTGGAATTCACTGCCACAGGAGGTGGTGGCGGCTACAAGCATAGCCAGCTTCAAGAGGGGATTGGATAAAAATATGGAGCAGGGGTCCATCAGTGGCTATTAGCCACAGTGTGTGTGTGTGTGTGTGTGTGTGTGTATTTTGGCCACTGTGTGATACAGAGTGCTGGACTGGATGGGCCTGATCCAACATGGCTTCTCTTATGTTCTTAAGATCTGACAAACTTACTCATATTTTTCCCCATAAAAAAATGGGGAAAAGAACCAAAACTTAGAAAGAAGCCAGATGGAAATCCTAATCCGTGGCCACATATAGGGTCGCCAAGTCCAATTCAAGAAATATCTGGGGACTTTAGTGGTAGAGCCAGGAAACATTGGTGGTGCAGCCAGGAGACTTTGGGGGTGGAGCCAGGAGACTTTGGGGGTGGAGCCAGGAGCAAGGGTGTGACAAGCACGATTGAACTCCAAAGGGCCATCACATTGCAAGGGACTAGTGCACACCTTCCCTCCATTGGAAATAATGGATAGGGGCACCTTCATTGGGGGCTCATAGAATTGGACCCCCTGGTCCAATCTTTTTGAAACCTGGAGGGTATTTTGAGGATGGACACTGGATGTTATACTGCAAATTTGGTTTCCCCGTCTAAAAACAGCCTCCCCAGAGCACCAGATACACACAGATCAATTCTCGATTATACCCTATGGGAATCAGTCTCCATAGGGAATAATGGCGTGCCCAGCAGGTATTCCCCCCCTACTTTCTGATGATCCTGAAGCGGGGGGCAGGGAGGGCCTCCAAACCGGGGGATCCCCTGCCCCCACCTGGAGAACCATTTGTGCAAACTGAAGAGACATAACATGTCGTGTGAGCTTTTGCCTTAAACACGGGTTCCAGGACATAAGAAAAGTGGCCAGTAGACGGGTGAATGAAACACAGGCTGAACCCAGGACCCCTGTTGCCGCACCTGTTGGATTTCGGACTGCTACCCCAGCAAGAAGTAGCACATTTATTGGTAGTGCACGCGTCTATCAACGAAAAGATACAGAGTGGACTTTGGTACCATTAGAACGATTGGAAATTAATTTGTATTTTGAGTTGGGCTGTATACATGGCCATTTGTAAGAATTTTCATGAAGAATACATGAACGGGATATAAGAAATATCTGTGGAGCAATTATTTGCAATATATAAGGAACACAGTGGTTTATTTCAATTGTTACTAAACAGTACACTGTGGTTTCCGGTTATGCCTAGCCCGCCCACCTGGGTATTGGCAACTTTACCCACGAAGGAGAAAGTCATTTTAAAAGTATGACGGGATAAAGGTTTTATTATGACAATTATAACTCCGGAAGTCTTTCAAGGTAGATGCTGAGCTGATATAATTTAGTACACCTTCAGGTGATGTCAGGGGTGTGTGGCATATGCAAATGAGTTATGCGAATGAGTCGTGCTAATTGGCTCCGGCACCTCTTTTTCTACAAAATCACCTCCCGAGAGACCATCAAGGAAGTCCAAAGATGCTATGCAGAGGTGGGCAATGGCCAACTACCTCTGCCCACCTGCTGCCTTGAAAACCCTACGGGGTCATCGTAAGTCAGCTGCTAGGGATGCCAACCTCCAGGCGGGACCTGGGGATTCCCCAGAATTACAGCTCATCTCCAGACTCCAGAGATAAACCCCCTCTGGAGAAAATGGATGCTTTGGAGGGTGAACTCTATAGCACTGTACCCTACTCAGAGAGCCAGTTTGATGTAGTGGTTAGGTGCTCCACTTGCACCTGCTGGAATGGCCTTGGGTCAGCCGTAGCTCTGGCAGAGCTGTCCTTGAGAGGGTAGCTGCTGTGAGAGCCCTCTCCAGCCCCACCCACCTCACAGGGTGTCTGTTTTGGGGTGGGGGGGTGGGGAACGTAAAGGAGATTGTGAGCCCCTCTGAGACTCTTTGGAGTGGAGGGCGGGATATAAATCCAATATCTTCATCTACTTCACAAGGTGTCTGTTGTGGGGGGAGGAAGGTAAAGGAGATTGTGAGCCGCTCTGAGACTCTTCGGAATGGAGACCGGGATATAAATCCAATATCTTCATCTACCTCACAGGGTGTCTGTTGTGGGAGGGGGAAGGTAAAGGAGATTGTGAGCCGCTCTGAGACTCTGAGATTCAGTGTATAGGGTGGTGTATCAATCCAATATCTTCTTCTTCAGATCCCCGTCTTCCCCAGGCTCCAACCTCAAAAATATCTAGACATTTCCAAACCTGGAGCTGGCAAGCAGGGTTGCCAGGTCTTGGTTGGAAAATACCTAGAGACTTTGGCGGTGGATCCGGGAGAGGGCGAATTTTGGGGAGGGGAGGGGCTTCAGCGTGGTACAGTTCCATAGAGTCCATCCTCCAAAGCAGCCATTTTCTCCAGGGGAGTTGATCTCTGCCAGCTGGAGATTAGTTGTAACAGCGGGAGATCCCTAGGCCCCACCTGGAGGCTGGCAACCCTACTGTCAACCCTACCCCCCCTACCCCCTGCTGCTGGCCAAGGAGGACCTTGCAACCCTAATTTCCACCACCATCAATTTGTCTGGGATTGTACCACAAAGCAGTTGGGGCAGGGGTGGCCAAACTCTGACTCGAGAGCCGCATGTGGCTCTTTCACACATATTGTGTGGCTCTTAAAGCCCCCACCACCCCATTGGCTGGCTTGGAGAAGGCATTTCTCTCTTTCAATCACTTCACCAAGACAAGCCAGCTGGCAGCTTGGCGAATGCATTTAAAGTTACTTTCTTTCCACTCTCCCTCCCCTCCCATCTATTTTCCTTCCTTCCTTCCTTCCTTCCTTCCTTCCTTCCTTCCTTCCTTCCTTCCTTCCTTCCTTCCTTCCTTCCTTCCTTCCTTCCTTCCTTCCTTCTTTCCTTCCTTCCTTCCTTCCTTCCTTCCTTCCTTCCTTCCTCCCTCCCTTTCTTCTGACTCTCAAACATCTGATGTTCATGTCTTGTGGCTCTCAAACATCTGATGTTTATTCTATGTGGCTCCCTCATTAAGCAAGTTTGGCCACCCCTGAGTTAGGGGTTTATCTGAGTAAAGTTTTTCAGTCCCAAACAGGTTCTGCCTTAAACCGTCACACATACACACACAAACTAGAGGTGATTTTAGATCTCTCATTCCTTAAGGTCTTAACTCAGAATCCTCTATTATGATTTTGCTTTTTTTGCACAATCTGAGCTTGATATTCTTTGTGCTCACAGGAAGATCTGCTGCCTGATTCCCCCCCCCAAAAAAGATATATTCGCAGTTTAAAATGCTATTTGAGCACCAATAAACCAGCATCATGCATTATAGATAGAAAGGGCATAACGTTTTGCATGTAAATCGCACCGAAAACCATACAATGTGCATACTCAATGAAAACAAATTCACCAAACCAACGGCCAAACATTAAGAACAAAAAGAGTCGACAAAATTATTAAAAGATATAATTAAAAAAAGGAGTGTGAAGGCGAGCATCCATTAACCCTAATTAAAAGTGAAATAAAGGTTGGTGCATTTCCTTTGGTAAGGGCTCCTTTTGTGAGAAACAAGCGGGACCCTATCCGTCCGTCTACTGGATTAAAGGCGGCTTTTATATTTAAATCAGGTAGCATGAAGGTTCAGCTTGAACAATGTTCAAAATGAATTACACAAAACAAAATCAATTTATGGGAACCGCACGCTTAAAATACAAATTAAAAAAAAACACACAGGCCTTGAGTGTAGCCGCTAGATTGAAATTACCAGGCAAAGTAGCCTTCAATAATTAAATAATACAAATCAATATCCAAAATAGAAAAGAATAAGAGTCCAAGAGCCCCTTACCGATAACAAAATATGTGACAGGGCTAGGCTGCTCATTTCTTCAGACACAGCTCGGGTTGATGACATACAAATATGGCCACAACCACCGGAACATTTTTTTGTAGCAGGAACTCCTTTGCATATTAGGCCACACACCCCTGATGTAGACAATCCTCCTGGAGCTTACAGCAGGCCCTGTGAGAAGAGCCCTGTAAGGAATTCTAGCAGGACTTCCTTTGCCTATTAGGCCACACACCCCTGATGTAGACAATCCTCCTGGAGCTTACAGCAGGCCCTGTACGAAGAGCCCTGTAAGGAATTCTAGCAGGACCTCCTTTGCCTATTTGGCCACACCCCTCTGATGCAGCCAATCCTCCTGGAGCTCTCAGTAGGCCCTGTACGAAGAGCCCTGTAAGGAATTCTAGCAGAACCTCCTTTGCCTATTCGGCCACACCCCCCGATGTAGCCAATCCTCCTGGAGCTTACAGTAGGCCCTGTACGAAGAGCCCTGTAAGGAATTCTAGCAGGACCTCCTTTGCCTATTAGGCCACACACCCCTGATGTAGACAATCCTCCTGGAGCTTACAGCAGGCCCTGTGAGAAGAGCCCTGTAAGGAATTCTAGCAGGACTTCCTTTGCCTATTAGGCCACACACCCCTGATGTAGACAATCCTCCTGGAGCTTACAGCAGGCCCTGTACGAAGAGCCCTGTAAGGAATTCTAGCAGGACCTCCTTTGCCTATTTGGCCACACCCCTCTGATGCAGCCAATCCTCCTGGAGCTCTCAGTAGGCCCTGTACGAAGAGCCCTGTAAGGAATTCTAGCAGAACCTCCTTTGCCTATTCGGCCACACCCCCCGATGTAGCCAATCCTCCTGGAGCTTACAGTAGGCCCTGTACGAAGAGCCCTGTAAGGAATTCTAGCAGGACCTCCTTTGCCTATTAGGCCACACACCCCTGATGGAGCCAATCCTCCTGGAGCTTACAGTAGGCCCTGTACGAAGAGCCCTGTAAGGAATTCTAGCAGGACCTCCTTTGCCTATTAGGCCACACACCCCTGATGGAGCCAATCCTCCTGGAGCTTACAGCAGGCCCTGTACGAAGAGCCCTGTAAGGAATTATGGCAGGACCACCTTTGCCAATTAGGCCACACACCCCTGATGTAGCCAATCCTCCTGGAGCTTACAGTAGGCCCTGTAGTAACAGCCCTGTAAGCTCTTGGAGGATTGGCTACACCAGGGGGTGTGGCCTAATATGCAAAGGAGTTCCTGCTATTAAAAAAAAAGCTCTGACAACCACAGTCAATAACCCTGAACATATTTCAAGAGCTACTGTTGGTATAATAAGCCAAAACAGGTGCTGATTGATCTTTGCACTTTTTATACTTGTGGCCAGAGTGACATAATTAGGATCGTGGCTCTTGTTCCCTGATTTATATGCTCACCCAGAAAACGTATGGTGGGAATTCTATATAAATTTGACACTTCGTTTCATTGTAGTGTGTATGCACTCATTAATCAGCACTCTGACAAAATGCCATGACAACAAAATAACAAGTACAACAACAAAATCTCCAAGTGTTTGATAAGTCACATTAAAGCCTTCAGAACAATCAACCGGAAACAAACAAAGAAACTTAAGTCTAAATAATCACTAAAAACTTCAGTGAAGAGGAAGGTATTTTATTGGTTTCTTAGGCCAGAAGAGATGTAGCTATCTGTTTCTCCACCTGGTTGGATAATGTACTATCCTTGTGCTCTAGCTATCAAGCACAGCTGGGTTTTCCTGTGTAGACAAAGCCATACAGTTGCCGGATATTGATAACAAGCATAACAAGAGCACAATACCCAACAAACTGAGGATGCAGCTTGCATCTTTAACAGGAGCTGCACAGAGTTGGGCTGACCACTAGGGATGCCAGCTGTCAGGTGAGGATTCCCCGGCATTACAGCTCCCAGACTACAGAGATCAGTTCCCCTGGAGAAAATGGCTGCTTTGAAGGGTAGACTCTACGGCAGGGGTCCCCAATCCCCAAGCCATGGACCTATCCTGGTTCGTGGCCTGTTAGCGACCAGGCCATGGAGAGAGGCAGAGACACTGCACCACCCATTTCGGCAACCCAGGACCCACGCAGATGAAAGAGGCAGTGCAGCCTCGTGTCACGTTCTCGGGGTGCAGGCAGGCAGGAGTCTGAAGCCGGTCCAAAGTCAAAGTTCAGGAAGTCAAGCAGACGCCGAGTCACCACAGCAAAATCGCAAACCAGAAGCAGAAGTCAGTGTCCAAAGCAAAAGGGTCAGGGTGCCAAGGAATTCAAACTGGTCAGGAACTGGAATCAGGAAGCAGCGTGGATGTAAGCGAGGGAATCGACTTGTTGCTTCCACGAGGTTGCCAAGTCCTGGGTGTGAGTTATATGGGAGCCTCAATCAGCCAGCTCCCTGAGTGGCCGTGATTCTCCTAGAACTTGGGGCTAAGAGATTGGAAGCACTGGCGCGCCTCGCGCCTGCGTTCTGCGAGTGTTTTCTGATGATTTTGATGATGATTTTGGATTTATATCCCGCCCTATACTCTGAATCTCAGGGTCTCAGAGTGGTCACAATCTCCTCTACCTTCCCCCCCCCCACAACAAACGCCCTGTCAGGTAGGTGGGGCTGAGAGTGCTTTTATAGCAGCTGACCTTTCAAGGACAGCTTCTATGAAAGCTATAGCTGACCCAAGGCCATCTCAGCAGCTGCAAGTGGAGGAGTGGGGAATCAAACCCGGTTCTCCCAGATAAGAGTCCGCGCACCTAACCACTACACCAAACTGGCTCTCACCAGTTTTCTGAAGATGGCTCCACATTCTTGAGATGGGAGGGGGAGAGCTTGGACGAGATTGATTGTCAACAGCTGGTGCTGGTGTCTGGAATGCAGGGAGAGTGATTGATGGGCCAGCTGTTGGTTCTTCGGCTGAGGTGCTGGAAGGCCGTTCTTCCTGGTCTGTTAACCCTTCCAGCTCCCCCTCCTCGGGGCTCATGACACCTCACTCCGAAGCACCACCTCTTTTTTTTAATCTGCCTGGATCCCAGGAAGGTGGAAGGGGTAGCATGGCAGTGACCTCAGCCTACCCCTCATTTAAAGACCCCCCCAGGGGGGCAGCCTGAGGTGGGGAGGCAGCCTGGGGCAGCAAAAATCCCAGCACTCACCACCCCACCGGTCCGTGGAAAAATTGTCTTCCATGAAACTGGTCCCTGGTGCCAAAAAGGTTGGGAGCCACTGCTCTATGTCACTCAGCTAAATCTCCATCCCGACCGAAACCCCACGCTTCCCCTGCTACACCCGGAAAATCTTTAGGAATCAGCCAACCTAGAATTGCCAGTTCTAGAAATACCATTTAAACAGCTGCCATTTAAACAAAGTTGAAGATGCCATTTAAACAAAGTTGAAGATGCCATTTAAACAAAGTCACTAGCTCTGGATTAAGAAAGTCTGCAGATTTTGGGGATGGAGCCTCGAGAGGGAGGGGTTTGGGGAAAGAAGGGACCTCAGTGGGTTATAATGCAATAGAGTCCACCCTCCAAAGCAGTCATTTTGTCCAGGGGAGCTGATCTTTATCCTCTGGAGACCAGAGGATCTGGAAATCTGGAAAATCTGGAAAATCTCCAGGCCGTATCTGGATGCTTGCTGCCCTAAAGCATCTCACCAATGGGGGCAAAGACTTATCTGGGAGAGCAGGGTTCGATTCCCCACTCATCCACTTGCAGCTGCTGGAATGGCCTGGGGCCAGCCAAAGCTCTTGCAGAGCTGTCTTTGAAAGGACACCTTCTGTCAGAGCTCTCTCAGCCCCACCGACCTCACAGTGTGTCTGTTGTGGGGGAGGAAAGTAAAGGAGATTGTGAGCCACTCTGAGATTCAGCATGAAGGGTGGGGCATAAATCCAATTTCTTCTTCTTTCTCCTCCTCCTCCTCTTCTTCGCCTGATTTACTTTTGAGATAAGCACTTGAAGATACTATTATTATTTTTTCCCCAAATGAAGGTGGTAAATGTTGACTGCTTTTAACAGCTTCCTGCATTCCCACCAGAGAGGTGCTTCCTCCCGGCCTGTCTTTCTTATTTTATCTTTGGATGATCCAAAACAGATTTAGAGTGACTGACAAGTGCCATCCTATGCAGAGTTATGCCATTCGGATGCCATTTCTGAGCATGGTCTTAAAGGGGATGGCACTATAAATCCCCATATTTATATGAATTCTTCCTGCCGTAGCTTCAGGTCATTTGGGGATGAAAGGACTGCCCCTGCTCCGTTGGTTCCTTCTTCTGGGCATTTGCTCATTGCTGCAATGCATTCCTCCTGAAGTCCTGTTCAATGAGGAGGATTCCTAAAATTAAGTCAGATTCAGGTGGGTAGCCGTATTGGTCTAAAGCAGCAGGACAACGTTTGAATCCAGTGGCACCTTTAAGAGAGCCAGGGCTTTTCCTGAGCAGGAACACACAGGAACGGAGTTCCGGCTGGCTTGGTGGCAGGGGATGTGGCCTAATATACAAATGAGTTCCTGCTGGGCTTTCTCTACAAAAAAGCCCTGTGCGAAACAATGGGGATGTCAGGCGGTGTGGCCTGATATGCAGATGAGTTCCTGCTGGGCTTTTTCTCTGAAGACAGCCAACTTTGTGTACTGGTTGAGAGTGGCAGACTCTAATCTGGAGAACCGGGTTTGACCCCTCCCCACTCCTCCCTATGAAGCCAGCTGGGTGACCTCGGGCCAGTCACAGTTTTCTCTGAGCTCTCTCAGCTCCACCTATCTAACAGGGTGTTTGTTGTGGGGAGAGAAAGGGAAGGAGATTGTCTCTCTCGGCTTGACTTTGCGAACGAAGATTTAAGAAAGGTGCAGTAGTCCACGTCTGCTGCAGGCTCGCTGGTGGCTGACAAGACCAATGCGGGGCAGGCAGGTCCGGCCACAGTGGCTGCAGGGAAAAGTCTGATTTGGGGTTGGTGCTGTAGCAGCGCGATTCTTCCTCAATCTCCTTTTGTCCTCAAGACCAGCTATGCATGCGTTCTCAAAGGAAGAGACAGCCTGGTGGATGGTGTGCCTCCATGCTTTGCGATCTGAGGCTAGATTTCTTCAAGGAGTCCTTGTACCTCTTCTTTGGTGCCCCTCTATTTCGATGGCCGGTGGAAAGTTCACCATACAGGGCAATCTTGGGAAGGCGGTGGTTTTCCATCCTGGAGATATGCCCTGCCCAGCGCAGCTGTGTCTTCAACAGCAGTGCCTCGATGCTTGTAACCTCCGCCCGCTTGAGGACTTCAGTGTTGGTCACAAAGTCACTCCAGTGGATGTTGAGGATGGAAAAAGATTGTAAGCCACTCTGAAACTCCTTAGGGTAGCGAAGGTCAGGATATAAACACTAATTCTTCTTCTTCTTCTTCTTCTTCTTCTTCTTCTTCTTCTTCTTCTTCTTCTTCTTCTTCTTCTTCTTCTTCTTCTTCCCAACAGTTTTATTCAATAACACTATCCCCCCCTTCAGCCAAACCTGTGGCCAGGTTCCCCCTGGCAACCCTAAGATAGACATTAGGGAGACATGTCTTCCCTCTGCTTCAAGTTCACTTTGGAATCCCATTAATCTCTGACCCCCATTTTTCAGAAAAGGATTCACAAAATGTTGGGACCCACTGGTTTTGATGATATAAATGGTAAACATGGCCCCTCCTTTTGGGCCGGAACGCACCAGAACTGAGTTCCGGCCAGCTTGGCATCAGGGGGTGTGGCCTAGTATGCAAATGAGTCCCTGCTGGGCATCTTCTAAAAACCCTATGCGAAACAATGGTGATGTCAGGGGTGTGTGTCCTAATATGCCAATAAGTTCCTGCTGAGCCTTTCCAACAACAACAAAAAAGACCCTGATGGTAAACCTGACAGAACAAGAGCATCGCCATGTGCCGTTCTTGTTATGTGTATGGTTTTCCTTACTGGTTGTATAGCTAGAGCTGCCACTCAATTCCCATCGCTATCACACTGGTCACGTCGTTGTTCTTCTTCCTGCACATGGGCTCCAGTGTCTCGGTCGATGTTTGCTCTCTCATCAGGCCCTCAGATTAGAAATTCCCCATTTAGTTCTGCCGCCGCCTCTCCCTTCAGCAGTGTGCAGCTTCGTTCATGGTATCAATCTGCTTTTCGGTTCCTACCGCATCTCTCACACTGACCTCCCGTCACCTTTGAGCAAATGAATCTTTTTTTTTTTTTTTGCTTCTGAAGAGTTGATGGCAGATAACACAGTTATTAGGGATTGCTTTTCCCTGCTCTAATAAAGACAGTTCAGCCTTCGACGCGATGCCCGGGGCCAAATTATTCTGAGCTAGGAATTCTAGTATGTTGATTTGGAGGGTTTCGGAAATAGAGCGAACCAATGCAATCCCGCAATCCGTATTAGCGATTATTTGATTCATCAGCAAGACAGTCAAGGCTCAAATTTATCCTGCTTGCGTAATGTCCGTTTGCGGGTTCTGTGGGGTGGAACTTGGAATGAATCTTGCAATAATTCAAAGAGAACTTTTCGTTTCAGATTGTATCATATAACAAAAAGAAGAAGCAGAAGAATGAAATTCTTCAATGAAATTGCTGAGCAGTCAGGTTAGAATGGATAAAAGGAAGTCCTTCTTTACCCAAAGGGTGATTAACACGTGGAATTCACTGCCACAGGAGGTGGTGGCAGCTACAAGCACAGACAGCTTCAAGACGGGATTGGATAAGCATACGGAACAGAGATCTATCAGTGGCTATTAGCCACAGAGTATAAATGAAATTCTCCGTCTGGGGCAGTGATGCTCTGTATTCTTGGGGTTTGGGGAAGGCAGTGGGAGGGCTTCTAGTGTCCTGGCCCCACTGATGGATCTCCTGATGGCACCTGTTTTTTTGTGGTGGGGGGGAGTTGGCCACTATGTGACAGAGTGTTAGACTGGATGGGCCATTGGCCTGATTCAACATAGCTTATGTTATGAGATTGTAAGTCACTCTGAGACTCCTTTGGGTAGTGAAGGGCGGGGTATAAATCAAATCTCCTCCTCTATCTTCTTCCTGCACTGTTGCCTCATAGGCCAGCAGAGAGACAATGGTGGCAGAATTCAAGGCCTATCAGATTCTGACTAGTTTCCACCCTGGACTTCCCAGAGTTGTACTTAAACTCACTCTCAGTTCCCTCTGCCCTGGCTTAGTGTCTGAGGTGCAAGATCAATGTATGTATGTGTGTGTGTGTGTGTGTGTGTGTGTGTGTGTGTGTGTGTATATATATATATATATATATATATATATATATATATATATATATATATATATATATATATATATATATTCTGAAAAGAAAATTCAGCTATCCGAGCTACTTAACAAACGCTAATCCCTTCCCACTCAGCTAATTCCACTCCCGCCTGTCACTCGGTTTAGCTGCTGACAAGAAAACGTCTCAGGGAAGGGGCGGGGAGGAAATTGGTCAACATGTCACACGCCAAAAGTTAACAAACCGAGGCCATTTGGAGGACCCTAAATCCTCAGCGGTTGTGCCTCATTACACAGAAGCCCAGAGGCAGGCTTTATAGCCCAGAGAAGACCGGCGGGTCTCCCGCCAGCAGGTGCCACTTAACAAGCCGGCTGCTCAATTTGAGTCTGCCTCATGGCTTTCGAGGGGGCCTCAGCTCAGATCCCGTCTCCTCAAAACACAACGGCCACGGCAGCTCCGACTGACAGGAGGTGATAATGTAGCCCGGCGTACAGGCAGGGGGAAGAGATAGGCTTGACATTTGCTCCAAATTAACGAAGGGGGAAGTAATGCTGTGTGGTGTACCTATTACTCTGCTATCAGATGTCCTCGCAGTCAGCATGTCGCTGAAAATCCAAATAAACCGTGAAGATCTCGCGTCTGCCCACAGAGTGGGGGAAACAAGGTTGTTATATTCAGACCTCCACCCTGCTCAATGCCGAGGGTAGGGACAGTGATGATGATGAAGATGATGAAGAAGAAGACGATAATGACGATCAGCGTGGAATTCTAGCAGGAGCTCCTTTGCATATTAGGCCACACACTCCTGATGCAGCCAATCCTTCAAGAACTTACAAAAAAGAACCTTGTAAGCTCTTGGACGAATGGCTACAATAGCGGTGCGTGGCCTAATATGCAAAGGAGCTCCTGCTAGAATTCCACCCCTGATGAAGATGATGATGACTCTGAGGATGGCGGCGACAACAATGGCGATGAATTGTCACAGTCGGTTACTTTACAGGTAGATGGTGTTCTGCAATTCAAGATCTAGCCAACCTAATGGAAACCACAGATGTATCTTTGCAGGATTCTTGCTGTTCCAAGCAAAACTGCTGTTGGAAGCTGAGCTGGTAGTATTTGTTCAATGCCCAGAATGTCCAGGTGTTTCTAGTGTCTTCTAGGCACTGCTCCAAGGGCTCCAAAGACAAATGGCACAATTGTAATCTACTTCTCCCCGATGCACTCTGTTTGTAGGTCTTGGTATTTTGTAGTCTTCTCCTGTTCTGTCTTTTCTATTCTGCTGTCTCCTGGGGTTGCAGTATGGCATTGTGTGCAGAAGAGCCAAGAGATCCTGAGATTGTCTGGCAGTCGAAAGTTCTAATTCCTTTTAGCATTATGCACAACCAGATGGGGATCTAGACTTGTTTTCTAAAGCAAGAGATGTTGCAGAAGTGGTTTGCCATTGGTTCATTCTGCATCTCAACCCTGGCATTCCTTAGACGACACCCTTCCAAATACTAGCCAAGGCTGGCCCTGCTTAATTTCCAAGATCTGATGGGATGGGGATAGTCTGGGTTATCTAGGTCTGGGCTGCCATCTATGTTTGGTAGAATGAGTTCATTTTAATGGCTTTATGACGCATTTTATCACGCGTGTTTTAATTTGTAAGCTGCCTTGGCTGCCTCGCGGCACAGAGTGTTAAAGCCACAGTACTGCAGTCCTAAGCTCTGCTCACGACCTGAGTTCGATCCCCGACGGTAGCTGGTTTTTCAGGTAGCCAGTTCCAGGTTGACTCAGCCTTCCATCCTTCGGAGGTCGGTCAAATGAGTCCCCAGATTGCTGATGGAAAGCGTAGCTGACTGGGGAAGGAAATGGCAAACCACCCCATAAAAAGTCTGCCGTGAAAACGTTGCGAAAGCAACGTCGCCCCGGAGTCGGAAATGACTGGTGCTTGCACAGGGGACCTTTCCTTTCCTTGGCTGCTGTTCTAAGGGCAGAAAGTTGGGATAAGATCGTGTATACAAAAGAAATAATATAATGTTAAAAAGCGACAGGGACAAGACCAAGTTCCGCAGAACCCCACAGGGCACCAGGATGTTGGAACAGAATCTACAACGTTAGGAACATTAAGAAAAACTTCCTGACAGAGGGGTTCCTCGGTGGAACAGGTGTTTATTTATTTATTTATTTATTTTATTTATTACTTTGCATTTATATCCCGCCCTCTCCGCAAGCGGACTCAGGGCGGCTTACAGTATCATAAAAACAATCAATTCCATAAAACATATAAAACCATAATACATTTATCAGTTTAAAACTATTACGCTATCTCAATTCAGTCTGGCGGTATTCGGTTCTGACTATGACCACCAGCTTCTGTAGGATGTCCGGTGGCAGCCCATTTTCAGTCAACCAGAAAAGCCTGTCTAAACAGTTCGGTCTTACAGGCCCTGCGGAACGCCGACAAATCCCGCAGGCCCCTTATAGCTTCTGGGAGGGTGTTCCAGAGTTCTGGTGCTGCCACCGAGAAGGCCCTAGATCTTGTTGCGCATAGCCTGGCTTCTTTTGGGCCAGGGGCAGACAGCAGATTTTTTGTCCCTGATCGCAGTGCTCTCTGGGGGATATATGGGGAAAGGCGGTCCCGTAGATAGGCAGGTCCCTGACCATAAAGGGCTTTAAAGGTTAATACCAACACCTTGAAGCGAACTCGGAACACAACAGGCAACCAGTGCAGCTCTCTCAGCACTGGCCGAATGTGCTCCCGTCGTGGTAGCCCCATTAACAGCCGTGCCGCAGCGTTCTGCACTAGTTGTAGTCTCCGGGTTAGCGTCAGGGGTAGCCCCATGTAGAGAGCATTACAGTGATCTATTCTTGAGGTGACCGTAGCATGGATTACCGTCGCTAGGTCGCTGCGGTCCAGGTAAGGGGCCAGCTGCCATGCTTGCCGAAGATGGTAAAAGGCAGATCTAACAGTGGCTGCCACCTGAGCCTCCATTGTAAGGGAGGACTCAAGGAGCACGCCTAAGCTCTTGACCTTGGGGACTGGTATTAGTGGCACCCCATCAAGGGCCGGCAGCTGGATCTCTCTCCCCGGACCGCCCCGACCCAGGTAGAGAACCTCCGTCTTCGTCGGATTCAATTTCAGCCGACTCAGTCTGAGCCAGGAGGCCACGGCTTGTAATGCCAGGTCTAGATTTTCCAGGGTACAGTCAGACTGGCCACCCATCATTAGGTAGAGCTGGGTGTCATCCGCATATTGATGGCAACCCAGTCCATACCTCCTGACAATCTGGGCAAGGGGGCGTATATAGATATTAAATAGCATCGGGGATAGGACCGCTCCCTGCGGCACCCCGCAACTAAGGGAGTGCCTCTGGGATGCTTCCTCCCCTATCACCACCCTTTGTCCCCGATCTTGGAGAAAGGAAGTCAGCCACTGCAAGGCAGATCCCTGTATCCCCACATCGGTGAGGCGGTCAGTCAGTAGCTGGTGGTCAACCGTGTCAAAAGCGGCTGACAGATCTAATAACAGCAGCACTGCAGAGCCGCCCTGATCCAGATGTCTCATAAGATCATCCATGAGGGCGACCAGAACTGTCTCCGTCCCGTGACCTGGCCGAAAGCCGGACTGGAATGGATCCAGTTGGGCTCTCCTTCCTTGGAGGTTTTTAAACAGAGGCTAGATGGCCATCTGACAGCAATGTGGATCCTGTGAATTTAGGGAACTCTATGATTCTAATAACTCCATCTTATATGATCAGATAATTTGTCCATTACTGTCAGTATTGTCTACACGGACTTGAAGCAGATCTTTAAGGTCTCGGGACAAGGTTTGTCATGTCTCCATGAGATAAGAACACAACACCATGAGATAAGGACATAAGAAGAGCCCTGCTGGAACAGACCAACTGTCCATCTAGTCCAGCTTCCTAAGAAGATAAGAAGAGCCCTGCTGGACCAAACCAGTGGTCCATCTAGTCCAGTATCCTAAGAATATCAGAAGAGCCCTGCTGGATCAGACCAGTGGTCCATCTATTCCAGCATCCTATGAACATCAGAAGAGCCCTGCTGGATTAGACCAGTGGTCCATCTATTCCAGCATCCTATGAACATCAGAAGAGCCCTGCTGGATCAGACCAGTGGTCCATCTATTCCAGCATCCTATGAACATCAGAAGAGCCCTGCTGGATCAGACCAGTGGTCCATCTATTCCAGCATCCTAAGAACATCAAAAGAGCCCTGCTGGATCAGACCAGTGGTCCATCTATTCCAGCTTCCTAAGAAGATAAGAAGAGCCCTGCTGGATCAGACTAGTGGTCCATCTAGTCCAGTATCCAGCATCCTAAGAACATAAGAAGAGCCCTGCTGGATCAGACCAGTGGTCCATCTATTCCAGCTTCCTAAGAAGATAAGAAGAGCCCTGCTGGATCAGACCAGTGGTCCATCTAGTCCAGCATCCTAAGAACATAAGAAGAGCCCTGCTGGATCAGACCAGTGGTCCATCTAGTCCAGCATCCTTTCTCACAAAGTGGCCAACCAGTTCCTCTGGATGACTGACTACACGGCAGAGAGGCTGAGGCCTTCACCTGAGGTTGCTTCCTGGTTCCAGAATTCTGAGGCTTAGTGCCTCTGGTGGTTCTCCTCTGTCCCCATGGCTAGTAGCTAACCTACATGAATCTATCTAATCCTTCTTTAAAGCTGTTTATTCCAGTGGCCATCACCACACCCTCTGGTAACAAATTCCACATTTCGATTCCTCTCTGCAGTTATTAGTATTTCTTTTTGTCTGTCCTGAAACTACTGCCCATGAGTTTCATTGAAAGCCCTTTAATTCTAGTATTTGGGGAGAGGGAGGAAAGAGTCCTCTTCTTCAATACTCTCCACCCCATGCCGGAGATGTTCTACCTTTCACTGAAGATTGAACCTGGGGCCTTCTATATGCAAAGCAGTTGACCTACTTTTGAGCCGTAACCCCTCCAACATGACTCTGTATACATAGCTGTAGCCCTTCCAATATGACTCTGTATACAAGCATACAGCATGTCTCAAGAATACTCCAGACCAGGGGTGGCCAAACCACGGTTCAGGAGCCATATGTGGCTCTTTCACATGTATCGTGTGGCTCTTGAAGCCCCCACAGCCCCATTGACTGGCTTGGAGAAGGCATTTGTCTTTCAATTTTGTTTCATTGTTCTACTGTTTTGATTTTATTGCATTGTTTTAAATTTGAATTGTTGGTTTTTATTGTCCAATTTATGCTGTGATCCGCCCTGAGCCCATTATGGGAAAGGGCAGAATATAAGCCTACTAAATAAATAAATAAAAATAAATTACTTCTCCGAGCCAAGGCAGCTGGTGGCTTGAAGAATGAATTTAAAGTTGCTTTCTTTCCACCTTTCCCTCCCCCATCTATTTGGTTTCCTCCCTCCTTCCCTTCTGGCTCTCAAACATCTGACATTTATTATTTGTGGCTCTTACATTATGCAAATTCAGCCACCTGTTCTCCAGACTGTTGCTATCTTAAGAAAATCCGAACACAAATAATTGTGGATATGCAGGAATTAATGAATTAAATTCCAATTGCCATCTTTATCATCCATGGCAACTTGAAGAAAAGGTTGGCTCTGAACAGATTCTCCTACCTTGAACTGTTATGAGAGTCTGACTTTATTGCAGGAATTCTGAACTTTCACTTTAAACATTGCACTGAGAAAATGCAGCAACTTTGGAGAAAATATCCTTCAGAAAAGATGGAAGCGGGCGGCAGAAAACACGGGCACCTTGCTGGAGCTCATTAAATAATCCCAGAGCCCTGTCTCTTTCCTAATGACTTCTCTAGGCCCTGTTTCTCCATTATCTCCTGCAAAATGGACAAGGTATCTTGGTCCAGTAGTTAGCAGACAAGCTCTCCACTTGGATATCCATTGTAACTCAAGCACCTGGACTTGAAAACAACACAGATTTCTTAGGGATGGTAAGTTTCGTTTTACTTTTGTTGTTGTTGTTCAGTTGCACAGTCGAGTCTGATTCTTTGCGACTCCATGGACCAAGTTCACGCCACGCCCTCCTGTTTTCCACCATCCTCTGAAGTCTGCTCAAATTCATGTTAGTTACATCAGTAACGTTGTCCAGCCATCTCATCTTTTGCCGTCCCCTTCTTCTCTGACCTTCTGTCTTTCCAAGGATAAGGATCTTCTCCAGTGACTGCTCCCTTCTCATTATGGCCAAAGTATTTGAGCTTCAGTTTCAGCACCTGACCTTCCAGGGAACAATCTGGGTTGATTTCCCTTAGGGCTGACTGATTTGATCTTCTTGCAGTCCAAGGGACTCTCAAGATTCTTCTCCAGTGAGTGTTCCCTTCTCATTTGGTGGCCAAAGCATTTGAGCTTCAGCTTCAGCATCTGACCTTTCAGGGAACAGTCTGGGTTGATTTCCCTTAGGACCTACTGATGTGATCTTCTTGCAGTCCAAGGGACTCTCAAGATTCTTCTCCAGCACCACATCTCAAAAGCATCTATTCTTCTGCACTCGGCCTTCCTTATGGTCCAGCTCTCACAGCCATACATTACTACTGGGAATACCATCACTTTAACTATTCGAACGTTTGTTTGTTTCACTAAGAATCCTGAATTCTTGATACCGTTTGGGGAAATCACTGTAATGACCCGAAACAGAGATTTCCGTGTACACTTTCAGCTCAAATATTCTGTTTTGCATCCCCCCTAGAAGTAAGTACCCTATTACTGCTCATTCATTCCCTCTTAGGAATCCAATGCTGAGTAAAAATATTATGCTACATAATATTAGATGGAGCCCTGGCTTGTCCTAGATTTACAATTCTTTTGTGATGCAGAAAGCTTTGCTTCTTTAGGAGAATGTTTGACATGCAGCCACCGTATGTTTCAAACGCACGTAAAAAAAAAGTTGGAGCGCTATCTCTTTCACCGAGGGGATACATTTTATATTTGGCACTGTCCTCCGTGCCCCTCTCTCCTATGTTTTCAATAGCATCAGAACAGTAAAAAAATGTTTTATTCACCAACAGGGAGAATTCTATCCCCGACTAAAAGACAACCGAATGTTTTATTTGCTGTCAGTTACCGAGTCCCCAGCGTCCCAGGAATGTCAAACCAGCAGCATTATCCCATAAAACAACAAATAGAACCAAATATTCTCAAAACACTATCAATGCCGGCAAGATGTCGACCCCTATTTTAAGTGCCATAAAGGGCAATCGTGACGATTTCCTGTCATCGCTTTGACGTATGCAGGTGGCTCGCTCGTTTGGAATAGAGGCAAGCCAGAGACATGTCACCATTTTTAAAAATACGAAATGAATTAAGGAAGAACAAATATGTTTCCCTTGTTGTTGTTTTTCTCTTTCCTTTCTCATCATTGCGAGCTCTTTTATTTGGGCCATTTTTACTGCTTGCAAGAAATGAACATGAAGAAGAAGAAGATATTGGATTTATATCCCGCCCTCCACTCCGAAGAGTCTCAGAGCTGCTCACAATCTCCTTTACCTTCCTCCCCCACAACAGACACCCTGTGAGGTAGATGAAGATATTGGATTTATATCCCGCCCTCGACTCCAAAGAGTCTCAGAGGGGCTCACAATCTCCTTTACCTTCTCCCCCCCCCCACAACAGACACCCTGTGAGGTAGATGAAGATATTGGATTTATATCCCGCCCTCGACTCCAAAGAGTCTCAGAGTGGCTCACAATCTCCTTTACCTTCCCCCCCCCCACAACAGACACCCTGTGAGGTGGGTGGGGCTGGAGAGGGCTCTCACAGCAGCTGCCCTTTCAAGGACAACCTCTGCCAGAGCTCTGGCTGACCCAAGGCCATTCCAGCAAGTGCAAGTGGAGGAGTGAGGAATCAAACATGGTTTTCCCAGATAAGAGAGCTCTGGCTGACCCAAGGCCATTCCAGCAGGTGCAAGCGGAGGAGTGGGAAATCAAACCCGGTTCTCCCAGATAAGAGTCCGCACACTTCACCACTACACCAAACTGGTTAACCCTAGTGTTGGCAGTGAGAGAACTTAGGGGAAGAAGGAACAATTATTGGGTTTGGTACCAGACATGGGGCTACCAAGCCCCCCCATTGGGGGCAGTGAATTCTCCCCCTGCCCCAGGTCCCATTGACCACTACCATTCCAATTGGCAGTGGCTTTCAAGGCAACTGAGAAGCAGAGGTGAGTTGGCCATTGCCTTCCTCTGCAGAGTCTTCCTTGGTGGTCTCTCCTCCAAGCCTTATGGTGACCCCAACAAGGGGCTTTCAAGGCAAATGAGAAGCAGAGGAGGCTTACCATTGCCTTCCTCTGCAGAGCCTTCCTTGGTGGTCTCTCCTCCAAGCCTTATGGTGACCCCAACAAGGGGCTTTCAAGGCAAGTGAGAAGTTGAGGTGGTTGGCCATTGCCTTCCTCTGCAGAGCCTTCCTTGGTGGTCTCTCCTCCAAGCCTTATGGTGACCCCAACAAGGGGCTTTCAAGGCAAGGGAGAAGCAGAGGAGGCTTACCATTGCCTTCCCCTGCAGAGCCTTCCTTGGTGGTCTCTCCTCCAAGCCTTATGGTGACCGCAGCAAAAGGGCTTTCAAGGCAAGTGAAAAGCAGATGTGGTTGGCCATTGCCTTCCCCTGCAGAGTCTTCCTTGATGGTCTCTCATCCAAGCTTTATGGTGACTCCGGCAAGCAGCTTTCAAGGGCTTGTTTGCCATTACCTTCCTCTGCAGAGCCTTCCTTGGTGGTCTTCTCATGACCAGGCAAGGGGCTTTCTAGGCAAGTGGGAAGCTGGTGTGGTTTCTCATCATGTGCCTCTGCAGAGCCTTCTTCGGCAGTCATCCTTCCAAGTACTGACCCTGGTTAGCTTCCAAGATCTGACAAGACTGGGCTATATAATGCCACCCTACCTCTCACAAAACATCGTAAAAACTATTAAACCCCACCATTTTGAAACACAGCCGGAGCATAAAACGACATAAATCATGAAACACAGTGGCTGTTTATCTGTACAAAAAAATAATAATAAAACAGGTGGTCTCACAAGCACAGAAAGCTGCCTTGTACTGAATAAGCCCATTGCTTCATCAAGAGTATTGTCTACTCAGACTGGCAGCAGCTCTCCAGCATCTCAGGAAGGGGTCTTTCACATCACCTACAGAGTTTGGACCTGGGACCTTCTGGAAACGAAGCAGTGGTACTTCCACTGAGTCACTGCCTCTCCAGCGGAGAGCCAGTTTGGTGTAGTGGATAAGTGTGCGGGCTCTTATCTGGGAGAACCGGGTTTAATTCCCCACTCCTCCACTTGCACCTGTTAGCATGGCCTTGGGTCAGCCATAGCTCTGGCAGAGGTTGTCCTTGAAAGGGCCTTTCTTTCTTTCCTCTCCCCACAATAGGCACTTTGTAAGGTAGGTGGGGTGGAGAGTTCTAAGAGGACTCTGACTGGTCCAAGGACACCCAGCAGAGCCAGTTTGGTGTAGTGGTGAAGTGTGCGGACTCTTATCTGGGAGAACCGGGTTTAATTCCCCACTCCTCCACTTGCACCTGCTGGAATGGCCTTGGGTCAGCCATAGTTCTGGCAGAGGTTGTCCTTGAAAGGGCAGCTGCTGGGAGAGCCCTCTCCAGCCCCACCCACCTCACAGGGTGTCTGTTGTGGGGGAGGAAGGTAAAGGAGATTGTGAGCCACTCTGAGACTCTTCGGAGTGGAAGGCAGGATATAAATCCAATATCTTCATCTACCTCACAGGGTGTCTGTTGTGGGGGAGGAAGGTAAAGGAGATTGTGAGCCGCTCTGAGACTCTTCGGAGTGGAGGGCGGGATATAAATCCAATATCTTCTTCTTCTTCTCCCTCTCACATGTAGCTGCCTTATACTGAATCAGACCATAGGTCCATCAAGTTCTGGTCCATCAGCAGGGGTGGAATTCTAGCAGGAGCTTTTTTGCATATTAGGCCACACTGTCAAGCATGGTGAAATTCCATTGATAATTGATTGCTATAGGGTCCTGCCTAAACCTGGTCTGTGAAGTATCATGGAGGACCCAGCGTTTCTAGCTTATTATTCTTTCCCTCCCCCCTTCTTGCTTTATTGCCTGAAAACAGAAGTAGTGAGAAACGAAACTAACTTGAGAAGAAGTAATCAGCACCTTCCCATACATTCCTGGTAGGGAGTGCGACACATCTGGGGAAAGCAAGGACAGAGTCCTGATGATACTGTGAGAATGTAGACATTTATGATAGTTTATGTGTGAGAGCTACCCTGCACCCCCATCCTTTGGAATCCTTTTGAAGTAAGCCTTAAAAGTATTGTATCAATGTGTATGCAGCATTACTCTCAAGGACTTGTTACACAGAAGTATCGGTCTATCAATAAACGTAGTCTTTGTATCAACTTCGACTCGTCATTGAACCCGCATGCTTGACACACACACCCCTTGATGTAGCCAATCCTCCTGGATCTTACAGTTGGCCCTGCACTAAGAGCCCTGAAAACTCTTGGAGGATTGGCTCCATTAGGGGTGTGTGGCCTAATATGCAAAGGAACTCCTGCTAGAATTCCACCCCTGTCCATCAGTACTGTCTACTCAGACTGGCAGCAGCTCTCCAAGGTCAATAAAAGAGGAGGCATCCAATGTCACCTCCTACCTGAACCTTTGAAATGCCGGGGATTAAATTTAGGACTTTTGCCTGCCAAGCTGAGGCTCTTCCACTGAGTCAAAGTTACAGTTCTAACCTATGGCTCCCTTAGAGCAGGGGTGTCAAACATGCAGCCCAGGGGCCAAATCAGGCCCCTGGAGTGCTTCTATCAGGGCCCCAAGCAACTGGTTGTCATCTGCTTCCTTCTTTCTCTTGCTTCCTTCTGCATCACAGCTTGCTTTGCTCAATCACACAGGAGCTGCAGAGCAAAGTCTCTGTTTTCTCCACTGGCTGAGGCTTCCGCCTTGGGGAGGAAGGGGAGGGGAGAGCTTGCTTTGCCAGACTCTCTCAATCGCACAGCAGAGCTACTGAGCCAAGCCACTCTTCCTTCTATTGGCTGAGGCTCTACCCCCTCCTGGTCCCCTGGGGAAGGAAAGAAAGAGCCAGAGCTTCTTTTGCCCAGTTCCCTGGATCCCATGGGAGAGATACAAAGAAAGCACCTTTAGGACCAACACTTGGTGATGTTTTATTTAATTTTGTTTGTCTGTGTTCTTTATAAAATTTATATTTCTGCTACCTGGCATTACATTTTATGACACACATGGCCCAGAGTGACAAGATCTCATTTGGGTAAGATCCGGCCCTCATAACAATTGAGATCAACATCCGTGCCCTAGAGCCTTAACTGCTTTGACCTTTAGAATGCAGAACATACGAACATAAGAGAAGCCATGTTGGATCAGGCCAATGGCCCATCCAGTCCAACACTCTGTGTCACATAAGAACATAAGAGAAGCCATGTTGGATCAGGCCAATGGCCCATCCAGTCCAACACTCTGTGTCACATAAGAACATAAGAGAAGCCATGTTGGATCAGGCCAATGGCCCATCCAGTCCAACACTCTGTGTCACATAAGAACATAAGAGAAGCCATGTTGGATCAGGCCAATGGCCCATCCAGTCCAACACTCTATGTCACATAAGAACATAAGAGAAGCCATGCTGGATCAGGGCAATGGCCCATCCAGTCCAACACTCTGTCACATAAGAACATAAGAGAAGCCATGTTGGATCAGGCCAGTGGCCCATCCAGTCCAACACTCTGGGTCACATAAGAACATAAGAGAAGCCCTGTTGGATCAGGCCAGTGGCCCATCCAGTCCAACACTCTATGTCACGTGGTGGAAAAAAACCAGGTGTCATCAGGAGGTCAATGAGTGGGGGCAGAACTCCAGAAGCCCTCTCACCGTTGCCCCCCAAGCACCAAGAAGACAGAGATCACTGCCCCACACATAGCACTCCATCTATACATTGTGGCTAATAGCCACTGTTGGACCTTTGCTCTCTGCTTTATCTAGTACTCTCGTGAAGCTGCCTATGCTTGTAGCCGTCACTACTTCCTGTGGCAGTGAATTCCATGCATTAACTTTTTCAGAGAGCCAGTGTGGTATAGTGGTTAAGAGTGATGGGCTCTAATCTGGAGAACCAGGTTTGATTCCCTGCTCCTTCTCTGCATGAAGCCTGCTGAGTGACCTTGGGCCAATCACAATTCTCTCAGGACTCTCTCAGCCCCGCTTACGACACAAGGTGACTATTCCAGGGAGAGGACGATGAGGCGATTGTAAACCGCTTGGAGACTCCTTAAGGTGGAGAAACAGGGTATAAAAACCTACTCCTCTTCTTCTTCCTGCTCATGAAGAAGATGAAGATATTGGATTTATATCCCGGCCTCCACTTCGAAGAGTCTCAGAGCGGCTCACAATTTCTTTTACCTTTCTCCCCCACAACAGACACCCTGTGAGGTAGATGAAGATATTGGATTTATATCCCACCCTCCACTCCGAAGAGTCTCAGAGCGGCTCACAGTCTCCTTTACCTTCCTCCCCCCCTTCTCAATAGACACCCTGTGAGGTAGATGAAGATATTGGATTTATATCCCGTCCTCCACGCCGAAGAGTCTCAGAGCGGCTCACAATCTCCTTTACCTCCCCTCCCCACAACAGACACCCTGTGAGGTGAGTGGGGCTGGAGAGGACTCACACAGCAGCTGCCCTTTCAAGGACAACTCCTACAAGATCTATGGCTGGCCCAAGGCCATTCCAGCAGGTGCAAGTGGAGGAGTGGGGAATCAAGCCCGGTTCTCCCAGATAAGAGTCCGCACACTTCACCACTACACCAAACTGGCTCTGCTGGGTGTCCTTGGACCAGTCAGAGTCCTCTTAGAACTCTCCACCCCACCTACCTTACAAAGTGCCTATTGTGGGAGAGGAAAGAAAGGCAATTGTAAGCTACTTTTTGGCTCCTTAGGACAGAGGAAAGTGGGGTATAAATACCAGCCTTGGAGGCCCTGCTTTGGTTGCTCTTTCATCCCTCAGTGGTTAAGAGTGGCAGGCTACAATCGGGAGAGCTGGGTTCAATTCCCCACTCCTCCCCTTGAAGCCTGCTGGGAGACCTTGAGGCAGTCACGGTTCTTTCAGGACTTTCTCAGTTCTGTCAAAGGTGCCTGTCATGGGGAGAGGAAGGGAACATGATTGTAAGCCACTCTGAGACTCCTTAAGGGGGGAAAAAAGCGGGATATAAAGACGACAACAATAACAACAGCAGCAACAACTACTACTACTTTTTCTTCCAGTGGAGCCAGTTTGGCGTAGTGAAAAAATGATGCTGGACAAAGTTGGCCTAATCCAGCCATGCTACACCAATTTGTTGTAGTAGTTAAGCATGTGAGCTCTTATCTGGGAGAACCGGGTTTGATTCCCCACTCTTCCACTTGCAGCTGCTGGAACGGCCTTGGGTCAGCCATAGCTCCGGTAGGAGTTGTCCTTGAAAGGGCCGCTTCTGTGGGAGCTCTCTCAGCCCCGCCCACCTCACTGGGTGTCTGTTGTGGGGGAAGAAGATAAAGGAGATTGTAAGCCGCTCTGAGACTGATTCAGAGAGAAAGGTACGGTATAAATCTACTGTCTTCTTCTTCTTCTGTGATGCCAGGGATTGAACCTGGGACCTTCTGCATGCAAACAGAGGCTTTTTCACTGAGCCACAGGCCTTGCCCAAACTATTTCCAGCTGTGTGGGGGAAAGATAGGAGTATTCTCTCCTTGAAAGGGCAGCTGCTGCTGTGAGAGCCCCACCCACCTTACAGGGTGTCTGTTGTGGGGAAGGATGATGAAGGAGATTGTTAGCCACTCTGAGACTCTGAAATTCAGAGTGGAGAGCGGGATATAAATCCAATATCATCCCAGAAACACATTGGTGCTCCTAGAAAACCATCCTGGGTGGTCTAAAATATGGTACCAACCGCTTGCCTTCCATAACTAGTACCCTCAGTGTGCCAAAATTGACACAACTAGAACTTCTCCTTTAACGAGCAAAGGAAGCCAAAAAAGCGCCAATCCCTCATACTCAAAGCAGACGTTTAATACCATGGGGAGCAGGAGAAAAGTGCCTAAATTGCCCAGCTATGAAAGAAATTACCAAGCCGAGGCTTGAGAGGAACGGCTTCTGAAATCTAACGATGAACACGGTGCCGCAAATTATGCCCGCCGTCGTATTTCTCTCCTCACTTGTGCCGCGCAAGTGAAATTAACTACATGAATCGAGCAGAGGGGAAGAAAAGACAGATGCATATTGTCTGAAGGCAGCTTAGAACACTTCAACTGCTGAAAAACATTAACTTAATTATCCACATATTATGCTCAGAAGGAAATCATTAGCTTCCTGTTTATGAGAAGCACCAGCGGCAAACCTACTCGGGTCTCAAAAAAAAAAAAACTTGTATTAAGAAGGAGAAATGAAATGAATTTTTACCGGGAGGGGGAAGAAATACCTAAAATTGGAAACAGTGTTTGAGTGTTTTCAGATGCTGCGCAAACCCCAGATTGAAAATGGCTCCCAGTATGTAGACTGCAGCTTCCTGTTATCAGTCTGCACGCCAAATTTGCTTTTCTGGTCAGCTTCTGCTGTGGATGTCTTCTTGGAGAGCTGTAGGACTGGATTCACTGTTGAGAAAAAAAAAGGGGGGGGGGAAGTCCTCAAACCAGATTGGATTCCCCACTCCTCCACTTGCAGCTGCTGGAATGGCCTTGGGTCAGCCATAGCTCTCGTAGAAGTTGTCCTTGAAAGGGCAGCTGCTGGGAGAGCTCTCTCAGCCCCACCCATCTCACAGGGTGTCTGTAGTGGGGGAGGGAGATAAAGGAGATTGTGACCGCTCTGAGATTCAGAGTATAGGGCAGGATATAAATCCAATATCATCGTCAAATGTTTGGCTCTTGTTATATATGTGATCTGAATCGTGTTCAGTATATGGAGTTCTTGCCTGGCACATTGGAGCCTGGAAGACTGAGCTTGGGGACTTGGGAACAATGGGCAGTAGAATCCAAATCCCTGCTCCCCTGCTCCAATCACGGCCCCCCCTGCTGGTCTGAATAGTCCAATAGGAAGCTAGCATGGGAATCTGGAATGTATATATACTGTAGCTGGCCCTGTTGGCCCAGTAGTTAATCTTATAGTGCAGCCTTATACTATGCTGTATCTAATAAAGAGCTGATAATCATTAGCGCCTCACCTCTTTCATGCGTTGAACCCGCTATATTATAGCTCTGTTGACTGCACTAGCAGAAAGATCACTAAACGTCTTGAAATGACATTAAATAAAAGGGGCCAGGGCTTCTTTAAAGGGGAGGGTCTTAGGGAGAGGTGCTAAGCCCATCATGGAATTCATTTTATATGGCGTCTGGGTTGGATATGGGAGGGGACACAGGCAATAATTGTAGAATCATAGGGAAAAGTTATACGTAGTCAGACTTATAGGCTGCACTTCAGAAAGGCAAACGTCGCTGAACTTAGAACTATGCTGTGTAAAATCCCATGGTCAGAAATACTTAGGAGGAAGGGGGTTCAGGAGGGGTGGGAGTTTCTTAAAAGCGAAATACTGAAAGCGCAATCACAGACGATTCCTATGAGAAGAAAAAATGGGAAAAGCCTAAAGAAGCCGAAGTGGCTCCATGGACAGCTCTCTAAAGACTTGAGAAATAAAAAAGACTCCTTCAGGAATTGGGAGGAGGGCCTTATAACCAAGGATGAATTTAAACAAATCACCGGCGCTTGTAGAGAAAAAGTTGGGAAAGCTAAAGCTCAGTATGAGCTTAGGCCGGCCAAAGATGCTAAAAACGACAAAAAAGGGTTATTTTCTTATGTTCAGTGTAAAAAAAAAAAAGAGCAAGGGCATGGTAGGCCCATTGTGAGGGCAAGAATGTGAAATTGTAATGAAAAGAGGGCGGAACTGCTCAATTCCTACTTTTCCTCAGTCTTCTCTTCTGAGGGAAACGGTGCTCAACATGGCAAAAACAGAACATATAAGGAGGGTATGAAGTTCCAACCTAGGGTCAGCATAGGGGTATGCTGATCCAGTTCTATGATTCTATGATGGAATAAGAGTTGGAAGGGACCTCCAGGGTCATCTAGCCCTACCCCTTGCACAATGCAGGAAACTCACAAAAACCTCCCCCTAAAATCACAGGATCTTCATCGCTGTCAGATGGCCATCTAGCCTCTGTTTCAAAGTCTCCAAGGAAGGAGAGCCCACCACCTCCCAAGGAGGAAGCTTGTTCCACTGAGGAATTGCTCTAATGGTCAGGAAGTTCTTCCTAATGTTGAGCCGGAAACTCTTTTGGTTTAATTTTAACCCACTGGTTCTGGTCCTACCTTCCGGGGCCACAGAAAACAATTCCACACCATCCTCTAGATGACAGTCCTTCAAGTACTTGAAGATGGTGATCATATCACCTCTCAGCCGCCTCCTCACCAGGCAAAACATCCCCAGCTCCTTCAACCTTTCTTCATAGGAGTTCAACTCGTTGGTTCTGGTCCTACCTTCTGGTGCACAAAAAACAATTCCACACCATCCTCTAGATGACAGCACTTCAAGGACTTGAAGATAGTGATCCTATCACTTCTCAGCCGCCTCTTGTCCAGGCTAAACATCCTCAGCTCCTTCAACCTTTCCTCATAGGAATTCAACCCATTGGTTCTGGTCCTACCTTCTGAGGCCCAGAAAACAATTCCACACCATCCTCTAGATGACAGCCCTTCAAGGACTTGAAGATGGTGATCCTATCACCTCTCAGCCACCTCCTCTCCAGGCTGTAGGTCTTGTTGTGGCTCTGGGCATCCCTGAAAGGGGTGCATGTGGAGGACAACATTAGGTCAAACCTTACCTCATACAAGTATCTCGGTCAACGAATCAAGATTGTGCCTTTCTGCAAAGCCCCACCCAGTTTTCTTTCCTTGGCAAGTTATGATGCTACTTGGAGATCTGGGCCCAACACAGTCTTCCCTTTCCTATATATAGGAGCAGGAGTTTTTTTGGTAGAAAAAGCTCAGCAGGAACTCATTTGCATATGAGACCACACCCCCTGATCTCAAGCCAGCTGGAACTGCATTCCTGCTAAAAAAAAAAAAGTCCTGTATAGGAGAGTTGAGGGGAGGGAGGGGGAGAGAGATGTATTTATGTATTTGATTTATGCCCTGGCTTTCTCCCTAACAGGGAACCAAGGCATCTTACATCATTCTTCTCTAGCAGGGGTGGCCAATGGTAGCTCTCCAGATGTTTGCCTACAACTCCCATCAGCCCCAGCCATTGGCCATGCTGGCTGGGGCTGATGGGAGTTGTAGGCAAAAACATCTGGAGAGCTACCGTTGGCCACCCCTGTTCTCTAGCATTTCCAACAGTGCCTTGACAGATTCTGGGATATTTAGGAGGCAGTGCCTGAGAAAGGTGGAATCTGGAGAGCATATGATGGCTGCCTCCTATACTTTCTATGGTCTATTCCATAGAGACAAGGGAAAATTCCTAGAGTGTTCCTACATTGAGGCCATTTTTTTCTCCTGCTCAACAGGGCTGAAAGCTGTCATGGGTGGGGAAATGGGGGGAGGGGTCTGTTCTCCTCTCCTCCATTTTATACCCTGATCTTCTTACCAATGAGACCCAAAGCAGCAGATAACATCGGTCTCCCTTCCTCAATTCCTTCCTTTAGACATGGCTATTTCTTCCCAGCCAAAACGTATACATTTCTTTCTTTCCAAAGAGCTCAAGCAACTGCTGCTTCAAAATCCCCAGGCTTTATTAACATTTACCTGAACAGTTAAGAACTTGATTTATCGCATTAAACACACTTGCCTTCCTCCATTGTTTTATGCCCTGGCCTATAATTCCTGTACGTTAAACAAGGGCTTTCATAAATGGCTCTTTCTTTGCGGAGGGAGTTTCAGAAGTCATTATTGGCTATTAGGGACCTTTGTACTTGTGTGTGTGTGTTCCTAGGGCATCTCACTTCCCCCGGCTGCCGAAATGTTTATGATGTTGTGTAGTGTGTTGCCATGGTAAGGATTGTTCAGTGCAAAGTAAATGTGATGCAAGCATATAAGTTCCACAGTGTAAGTGTGGCAAAGAAATCCAACAATGAGATCTTCACAGCTACTTAGGAACAATTTAGCTGGTATTTTTTTTTGACAATACATACCTCCTTTCCCTCAACATTACAATTACCATTGCTATTAGTGCTGTAAACGGAGAAGAAAGTACTTTGCTTGAGAGAGGAGGGGGGTTGCTTCAGTTTTCTCACAAAACACAAAAGGAATAGCTGTTTCCATTCAGAAGCATTTGGGCTGTTCGATACTCGGGAATTGATTTTGCTTTTACTTGCCTAAAATGAAACCACTGTTAAGAGACAGAGAACATAAGAAGAGCAGAGCGGCCTCGCTAGGTGGCTTTGAAGGCCTATCTAGGTTCACACATACACACACAAAAAAAGCTGTATCAGTAACTAAGGGAAGGGATGGAGAAAAGACGAAAATCTCCTCAGGTGCTGAAGCAAAACAATTTATTTTCTCAGGGTGACCCAATCCATTCCAGGTGTATGACTCCTCATTGAGGATTTTTAACCCCCCCACCCCCAAGAGATAGGTGAATTGCCTGGTTTCACCAAGGAAATAGAACCCATCTCTTATACCTGGGAAATCCAGATTAAAAGATCCTTGAGAAAGAGGAATATGCCAGAAAGATGTTGAGTCAGTCCCAGAAAACAGCACCATTTCCGCCTCCCTCGTGGCAGCTGTGGATATTTTTGTTCTTCTTCTACACCCAAACAACAGCCAGCCAAGATGTCCTTGGCAGTCTCAGATAAACAGAGAACAGATTTCTTCTGAAATTCAGGAGATACGACTTTTATATTTTTATTTATCGATTTTCTCCTTGCTCAGGGACTAGAGTGACTTTTTGCATAGTTCCCCCCACCTCCGCTTCATCCCCACAAGAGCAACCCTCTGAGGGCAAGCTTGGCTGAGAGATAGTGAGGGGCCCAGAGTCACCTGTCAGACTTCCATGACTGAGCGGAGGATTCAAACCCGGTAGGATTGTCAGCTTCCAGGTGTTTTTACAACTGATCTCCAGCTGGCAGAGATCAGCTAGCTTGGAGAAAATGGAAATCTAAAAAAAAAATTGTGTCAGGAATACAATTTGACAAATGTACAAAAATCTATATATTATATTGTGCAAAAACATCCAAATTTCGTTCCAAAACCATAAATCACATAGAGAGCATAAAGTCCTGTAAAGTACTGGGGTCGGCGCAGTAAGAGACCAGAGTCGGAGAGTGATTTCAGCAAGCTTTACTTCAGGAACACACACACAGACTGAGCTCTATTCAAACTTCCCGCTCCTTTTTACAATTCTTGCCCCCTTCTGATTGGTCCTTAACTATCTACATGGATTGGCTATTTACAGGGCCCTAAGGGCCTATCAGGGTACAGTATGAGCCTAGATGTTGATTGGCTACTTATGTTTCAATCCTTCCCCTGATTGGGCATGCTTAGGCCTTCTCTGGAACCCTGGTGTGGAGTACAAGCTTTGGCTTGTTCAGCTTCCCTCCAAAAGTAACAGTTCCCTTCAAAAGTAACAGTTCTCCCATTTGAGCCTAGGACACAACAAGTCCCAAACAGAAACACTGTTCCTAAGGATGACTCTGAAAAATTCTTTTCAAAAAGTCTTACAGGATATGTGGAATTGGGCAAGGTCAATTGAAATATCTAATATGGGCGTTTGAGAGAGGCTGGTCTGAGGACCTTGTCAGTTGGCTTGTGAAGAAGCTGCAAATGCAGCGGAACGCAATTTAAGCCGGTGATTGCGTGAAGGCAAGATTTTCTCCTTTGGAAGCCGACATCAGTGGAAGGACTCCATTTGGAATTTGCTTCTGTAGTAGTACTCCTTATAGACTTTCTGAAAAGAGGTCGGCGGTGGGCGGGTCTTTGTGACTCTGAGAAGGGAGAATCCTGAAGCCAGGCAGGGAAAGAGACACAACACCGTTCCACCCCCCCCCCCCGCTATCAGATTTTTAGGGAGCGGGGGATTAGGCTGCTAATCCAGGGGTCCCCCGGCAGGGCGGGGGGGGGGGTTTGGGAAGCCTATATACAGGCATTATAAAATTGTGAACAAAACTAAATCAAACTAGGGGAAAATGCTCCTTCTTTCCCTGTTATACAACTGGCCCTGTCCATACCATCCAGAACCCACTCACCAGTCCCTAAGACTCAAATCAAACCCCCTTTTTTTCCCTCCCAAATTCTAATAATATAAAAACCCCTTCCCGCCCAGGAACTGATTTACCTGCTTGCAGCATTCTGGGAGACCAGCCTGACACACTTCCTGTCACTCTAGGAGGCCTCGGAATTGCTGTTCCCAGGCAGGAGGGGAGAGGGGGAGGAGAAAGAGACTAGGGCCAAAGCCTGTCTGCAGTTTAACAACCTCCTTTTAGCCAACTCCCAGACAAACGCCAGCCAAAATGGCATTTCTCCACAAATTAAAAATAATAAGACCTTGTCTCCTTACAGGAAGTTCTTGTCTACTTACGGGAAGTCTGGTGATTCCAAGAGTTTTAGCACAGAGTGCCTGCCAATTCCTAGAGCTGCTCTTTGTAACTTCTGGGTAGCTCTAGGCATCACCAGGAACTCTATGATAAGAACTTCCTGCAAGTAGACGAGACCTTGTTTTCTTTTTAACTGTTCTTCTGGGATACTGCCTCCCACATAACACCCCCCACACACAAACACTGTTTACCAGGCACTGCCAAGCCACCCTACCCAAAACATTGACCTAAGTATATTTCTAAATCATTCTATACAACCCTATTCCCTGTGTAGAAATGCCCTTTTAAATAATTCAATTTTGCACAGTTTGCCATTCCCTTCAGGGATTTAAGGCAGCTTAAAACAATAAACAATATAAAACCTCATGATAACCACCCCAAATCCAATTACAACAAGCTACACCTTAGGGTTGCCAATCCCCAGGTGGGGGCAGGGCATCCCCCGGTTTTGGAGGCCCTCCCCCCGCTTCAGGGTCGTCAGAAAGCGGGAGGAGGGGAGGGAAATGTCTGCTGGGGACTCTGTTATTCCCTATAGAGATTTATTCCCATAGAAAATCATGGAGAATTGATCTGGGGCTCTGGGGGGGGCTGTTTTTGGGGGTAGAGGCACCAAATTTTCAGTATAGCATCTAGTGCCTCTCCCCAAGATACCCCCCAAGTTTCAAAAGGATTGGACCAGGGAGTCCAATTCTATGAGCCCCAGAAGAAGGTGCCCCTATCCATTATTTCCTATGGAAGGAAGGAAATTAAAAGGTGTGCCGTCCCTTTAAATGTGATGGCCAGGACTCCCTTTGGAGTTCAATGATGCTTGTCACGGCCTTGATCTTGGCTCCACCCCTAATGTCTCCTGGTTCCACCCCCAAAGTCTCTGGCTCCACCCCCAAAGTCCCCAGATATTTCTTGAATTGGACTTGGCAACCTTACCGCACCTGCTCCCAACCCTATTATTACACATCTCAATTTCTCACCCAGTTCCATCTTAACTAGGGTTGCAAATCCCCAAGTGGGGGTAGGGAACCTTGAAGCCTTCCCACTGCTTCAGGGTCATCAGAAAGTGTGTATGTATGTGTGTGGGGGGGGGAATGTCTGCTGGGCAGCACTCCATTATTCCCTATGGAGACCAATTCTCATAGGGTATAATAGAAAATTGATCTGTAGGTATCTGGGACTCTGAAGGGGCTGTCTTTTTAGGTAGAGGCACCAGATTTGTAGCCTAGTGTCCAATGCCTCTCCTCAAAACACCCTCCAAGTTTCAAAAGGATTGGACCAAGGAGTTCAATTCGATGAGCCCCAAAAGAAGGTGCTCCTATCCTTCATTATTTCCCAAGGAGCGAAGGCATTTAAAAGGTGTGATGTCCCTTTAAATGTGATGCCCGGTCCTTGGAATTCAATTGTGCTTGACACAACCTTGCTCTTGGCTCCACTCCAATGTCTTCTGGCTCTGCCCCAATGGCTTCTGGTTCCACCCTCAAAGTCCCCAGATATTTCTTGAATTGGACCTGGCAACCAATGTTCTTTCTAAACTGCAGAGTCTTGTGGGCAAAAATTCTACTTTGAGAGCGAATGGCATTAATGTTGTGAGCTGCTGCATAAATTAGTGTGTTCTGGGGGCCTTTTTCCTGAGCTAAGACAAAAATGCGTGAGCTGGAGGCTAAAAATCTGTGAGCTAGAGCACGCTAACTCAGCATAGAGGAAACGCTGCTGGCAGCCCTAATCTTAACATCTCACATGCCTCAAAAGTTTGCAACTGCAAGAAAGCTTTCAAGCTAGTCGTTGATCTTGGGAATAGAGGAACAGTTATTCTCATACCCCCCCCCCCCCCAAAAAAAGTCCAATGAGCCAAAAAATGATAAAACAGTTTTGTCTTCCCTTTTCTCTCTATTTTCTATCTTGAGGTTCCCGATCTGTCAATTTCTTTTACAGCATTTTTACAATACATGCCAGTTTCTTTACGCCTTTCATCTGTCAATGACGGTAAACATAATTTGGTAAATTGTGATCATTTTGAGAGAGAGAAACAGAAATAGAAAATAAAGGCTCACAGGTTTGATTAGCAAAAGATTCACAATATTAAAATAGAGATTTGGGGGTGGGTTAAATCTGTAAGGCTGAAAAATTGGGTAGCCTAGGGAGTTCTAAACTTAGCAGACCAACAGTCTGGTTTGATGTCAGCAGGTTTATAGTTATTCTTGGTGCTTGGGGAGGTGGGGCAGTAGCAGGAGGACTTCTGGAGTTCTGACCCCACTGGTGGACTTCCTGATGGCACCTGGGTTTTGGCCACTGTGCAACACAGAGTGTTGGACTGGATCGGCCATTGGCCTGATCCAACATGGCTTCTCTTTATGTTCTTATGGCCCTGCTGGTGGACCTCCTGATGGCACCTGAGTTTTGGCCACTGTGTGACACAGAATGTTGGACTGGATAGGCCATTGGACTGATCCAACATGGCTTCTCTTATGTTCTTTTGCCTGGGGCAGTGATGTTCTGCATTCATGGTGCTTGGGAGGCACATGTTGGAGGGCTTCTGGAGTTATGGGCCTGCCGGTTAACCTCCTGAAGACACCTGTGTTTTGGCCACTGTGTGACACAGAGTGTGGGAATGGATGGGCCAATGGCTTGATGGACCTCCTGATGGCACCTGGGTTTGGCCGCTGTGCAACACAGAGTGTTGATCCAACATGGCTTCTCGTATGTTTTTATAGCCCTGCTGCTGAACCTCCTGATGGCACCTGGTTTTTTGGCCGCTGCTGGCCACTGTGTGACACAGACTGTTGGATTGGTTAGGTCATTGGCCTGATCTAACATGGCTTCCCTTATGTTCTTATGTCTGGGGCAGTGATGCTCTGTCTTCTTGATACTTGGCAGGCAACAGTGGGAGAGCTCTTGGAATCGTATCCCTGATGGTGGACCTCCTGATGGTAGTTGGGTTTAGGCCACTGTGTGACAAAGAATGTTGGACTGGATGGCCCATTGGCGTGATCCAACATGGCTTCCTTTATGTTCTTGGATGAGGCAGTGATGCTCTGTATCCTTGGTGCTTGGGAGGCAACAGTGGGAGGGCTTCTGGAGTTCTGACCCCACTGGTGGACCTCTTGATGGAACTTTGGTTTGGGCTACTGTGTGACACAGAGCGTTGGACTGGATGGGCCATTGGCCTGAGCCATCATAGCTTCTGTTATGTTCTTAACTATACAAGAGAGCCTGGGGTGGGGGAATACTATGTCCTATGCCTAAATCTGCCAGCACTGAGTTGGGAAATACCTTGAAGTTTTCAGGATGGAGCCTGGGGAAGGTGTTGTTTGGGGAATGACCTCAGCTGGGTATAATGTTATAGTTACCCTCCATAGCAGCCATTTTCTCCAGGGGGACTGATCTCTGTCATTAGGAGATCAATCGTAATAGCAGGAGATCTCGAGGCCCCACTTGGAGGTTACTAATGCCGGACAACACCAGGAACAGACAGGGCTTTTTTTTGTAGCAGGAACTCCTTTGCATACTAGGCCACACCCCCTGTTGTAGCTAATCCTCCTGGAGCTTACAGGGGTCTTCGTACAGGGTCTTCTGTAAGCTCCAGGACGATTGGCTACATCAAGGGGGTGTGGCCTAATAGGCAAAGGAGGTCCTGCTAGAATTCCTTACAGGGCTCTTCGTACAGGGCCTGCTATAAGCTCCAGGAGGATTGGCTACATCAGGGGTGTGTGGCCTAATAGGCAAAGGAGGTCCTGCTAGAATTCCTTACAGGGCTCTTCGTGCAGGGCCTGCTGTAAGCTCCAGGAGGATTGGCTACATCAGGGGTGTGTGGCCTAATAGGCAAAGGAGGTCCTGCTAGAATTCCTTACAGGGCTCTTCGTGCAGGGCCTGCTGTAAGCTCCAGGAGGATTGGCTGCATCAGGGGTGTGTGGCCTAATAGGCAAAGGAGGTCCTGCTAGAATTCCTTACAGGGCTCTTCTTAGAGGGCCTGCTGTAAGCTCCAGGAGGATTGGCTACATCAGGGGTGTGTGGCCTAATAGGCAAAGGAGGTCCTGCTAGAATTCCTTACAGGGCTCTTCTTAGAGGGCCTGCTGTAAGCTCCAGGAGGATTGGCTACATCAGGGGTGTGTGGCCTAATAGCCAAAGGAGGTCCTGCTAGAATTCCTTACAGGGCTCTTCTTAGAGGGCCTGCTGTAAGCTCCAGGAGGTTTGGCTACATCAGGGGTGTGTGGCCTAATAGGCAAAGGAGGTCCTGCTAGAGTTCCTTACAAGGCTCTTTGTACAGGCCCTGCTGTAAGCTCCAGGAGGATTGGCTACGTCAGGGGTGTGTGTCCTAATAGGCAAAGGAGGTCCTGCTACAAAAAAAGCCCTAATTTTAGTTTAATAGGTGATTCCCGGATTGTTTTTGCAGATCCTCCATTTAGCTCTGATTCACTGTACGTTTGGCAATAAAAATCTTTGCAAATGGTCTGAAAAAGACGCAAAACACATTGGGAATTATTAAACCAATATTTCACTGCATTGACTTTGTTTTCCCCCCACACTGGTTCTCTCTAGTTGGTTTGTATATGAAGGTGACCACCAGAAAAGCCCGCTTAATGTGGGACACAGAATGCGTGCATGCTTTCCCCTTATAAAATACTTATGCCCTGCGTGTATAAAACTATAATGTTAGAGAGATGCTTCCAGGCTAGATCTGATTTGGCCTACTTTCCGGCTGTCAGATGTAGGTTATAAACGCTGCCGATGGGGCTGCTTCTCTGTTCTGTGCTATTAAAACAAAATTAATTTTCTTTTTAGCAACCTGCTGCATTTTATCCTATGTGGTCCGAGCACAGCTGGCTGCGCAGGGCTTTCTCTCCTCCCTCCAGCAGGGTTGCCAACCTCCAGGTGGGAGAGGAATAGAAAGCAAGGCTCCCGGTGAAACCCAGCCTCCAAAAAATTACAAAACGAATGTTAGAATAAATACAAATATATAATATATTCAAGTTTCATCAATATGATAAATTCAGTCTCTTATACCAGGGGTGGCCAATGGTAGCTCTCCAGATGTTTTTTTTTGCCTACAACTCCCATCAGCCCCAGCCAGCATGGCCAATGGCTGTGGCTGATGGGAGTTGTAGGCAAAAAAACATCTGGAGAGCTACCGTTGGCCACCCCAGTCTTACACAGTCCAAGGAACTCAAGCATCAGAACGCCAGTCCCATTGTTTTTCAGCAAATTAATGCCCAGACTTCTTCAGGAAAGTTCTGATGAAAACGATCAATGTTCAATCAATAATAATCAATAATAAGTGCAGCAAGCAATCCAAAGGCTACAGGTTTGTACTAGTGCCCCTGTTTCACACATAGCTTCTTCAAAAGGGTGATTAACATGTGGAATTCACTGCCACAGGAGGTGGTGGCGGCCACAAGCATAGCCACCTTCAAGAGGGGTTTAGATAAAAATATGGAGCAGAGGTCCATCACTGGCTATTAGCCACAGTGTGTGTGTGTGTGTGTGTATATATATATATATATATATATATATATATATATAAATTTTGGCCACTGTGTGACACAGAGGGCGTTTTCGCACTCACCTTCTGCCGGCACTAGGGTGGCCAGACCGTCCCGGTCTCCCGGGACATTCCCGGATCTGGCCACCCAATCCCGGATCCTGGGCTGCCTATACCGGGACCATTAAAGGTCCCGGTTTAGGCAGCCCCGGAGCCGGTGGGCCGCGGGCGCGGGCGGGGAAGGCGGGGAGTGAGGGAGGGAGCGTCCCTGCGCCTGCGCAGGGCCCCTGCGCACGCGCAGGGACGCTCCCACCCTCAGTCCCCGCCTTCCCCGCCCGCGCGCGGGGCCCGGCGGCAGTGGTGGAGGCCTCTCCGTGGCCTCCGCTGGTCGCTGGAAGCCCTCCAGAGACTCTGGAGGGCCTCCAGCGACCAGCGGAGGCCGCGGAGAGGCCGCGGGGCACCCGGCGCTGGTCCCGGAAGGCCTTCCAGAGCCTCTGGAAGGCCTTCGGGGACCAGCGCCGGCCAGCGAAGGCTTCCCCGCGGCCTCCGCTGGTCCCTGGAGGCCCTCCAGAGTCTCTGGAGGGCCTCCAGGGACCAGCGGAGGCCGCGGGGAAGCCGCGGGGCACCCGGCGCTGGTCCCGGAAGGCCTTCCAGAGGCTCTGGAAGGCCTTCCGGGACCAGCGCCGGCCAGCGAAGGCTTCCCCGCGGCCTCCGCTGGTCCCTGGAGGCCCTCCAGAGTCTCTGGAGGGCCTCCAGGGACCAGCGGAGGCCGCGGGGAAGCCGCGGGGCACCCGGCGCTGGTCCCGGAAGGCCTTCCAGAGGCTCTGGAAGGCCTTCCGGGACCAGCGCCGGCCAGCGAAGGCTTCCCCGCGGCCTCCGCTGGTCCCTGGAGGCCCTCCAGAGTCTCTGGAGGGCCTCCAGGGACCAGCGGAGGCCGCGGGGAAGCCGCGGGGCACCCGGCGCTGGTCCCGGAAGGCCTTCCAGAGCCTCTGGAAGGCCTTCGGGGACCAGCGCCGGCCAGCGAAGGCTTCCCCGCGGCCTCCACTGGTCCCTGGAGGCCCTCCAGAGTCTCTGGAGGGCCTCCAGGGACCAGCGGAGGCTGCGGGGAAGCCGCGGAGCAGCCGGTGCTGGTCCCTGGAGGCCTCCAGAGGCCAGCGCCGGTAGCGGAGAGGCCCGGCGCTGGTCCCTGGAGGCCTCCAGAGGCCAGCCCCGGCAGCTCCCTCCCTCCCTCGCCGCGAGGCCGCCGCCGGAGGACTCCCCGCCGCCGCCGCCGCTGGATCCGCCGCCCTGGAATAAGGTAAGGGGGCCGAAAGCGGGGGGGGAGCGGGGGGCGGCCTTCCTTTCTTCCCTCCCTCCTCCCTCCCTCCCTTCCTTCCTTCCTTCCTTCCTTCCTTCCTTCCCTCACTCCCTTCCCTTCCTTCCTTCCTTCCTTCCCTCCCTCCCTCCCTCCCTCCCTCCTCCCTTTCTTCCTTTCTTCCTTCCTTCCCTCACTCCCTTCCCTTCCTTCCTTCCCTCCCTCCTCCCTCCCTTCCTTTCTTCCTTCCTTCCCTCCCTCCCTTGCCTTCCTTCCTTCCCTCCCTCCTCCCTCCCTTTCTTCCTTCCTTCCTTCCCTCCCTCCCCCCTTCCTTCCTTCCCTCCCTCCCTCCTCCCCCTTCCTTCCTTCCTTCCCTCCCTCCCTCCCCCTTCCTTCCTTCCTTCCTTCCTTCCTTCCTTCCTTCCTTCCTTCCTTCCTTCCTTCCTTCCTTCCTTCCTTCCTTCCTTCCTTCCTTCCTTCCTTCCTTCCTTCCTTCCTTCCTTCCTCCCTCCCTCCCTTCCCTCCCTTCCTTCCTTCCTTCCTTCCCTCCCTCCCTTCTTCCTTTCTTCCCTTCTTCCCTTCCTCCCTTTCTCCCTTCCTTCCTTCCTTCCCTCCCTCCCTCCTTATGTTGTTATGTGATGCAGAGTGTTGGACTGGATGGGCCACTGGCCTGATCCAACAGGGCTTCTCTTATGTTCTTATGTGACGCAGAGTGTTGGACTGGATGGGCCACTGGCCTGATCCAACAGGGCTTCTCTTATGTTCTTATGTGATGCAGAGTGTTGGACTGGATGGGCCACTGGCCTGATCCAACAGGGCTTCTCTTATGTTCTTATGTGACGCAGAGTGTTGGACTGGATGGGCCACTGGCCTGATCCAACAGGGCTTCTCTTATGTTCTTATGTGACGCAGAGTGTTGGACTGGATGGGCCACTGGCCTGATCCAACAGGGCTTCTCTTATGTTGTTATGTGATGCAGAGTGTTGGACTGGATGGGCCACTGGCCTGTTCCAACAGGGCTTCTCTTATGTTGTTATGTGACGCAGAGTGTTGGACTGGAGGGGCCACTGGCCTGATCCAACAGGGCTTCTCTTATGTTGTTATGTGATGCAGAGTGTTGGACTGGATGGGCCACTGGCTTGATCCAACAGGGCTTCTCTTATGTTGTTATGTGATGCAGAGTGTTGGACTGGATGGGCCACTGGCCTGATCCAACAGGGCTTCTCTTATGTTATTATGTGACGCAGAGTGTTGGACTGGAGGGGCCACTGGCCTGATCCAACAGGGCTTCTCTTATGTGACAATACTGACTTTGGTGGACCCAAGCACTGATTCAGTGTAAGGGAGCTTTGTGTTTGTGTCTTCTAGTGCAATTTTGTTCTCAGATCCTGTATTTACTTCATCAGTATATGGGATAAGGCACTTTCTCAACTGTGCTGCATAATGCAGCCTATTTATTTTGTCCTGTTGGCTCTGTTGGCTCTATCTGCGCCACCTTCATCACTTTCGGGGTGTGGATCCCCCAGTGGAGTGGTCTCCCGACTCCCTCCGCCGGCTGTTTCTGATAGCCCTGCGCCCCCTCTTTCATTTGATATGTGTCCCGTGCGGGTGCCACCCTCCCGCCGGGAGATGCCGCAAAATGAGCCCCCTTGAGGCTTATGGCGGCAGGGCTCGGGGGAAGCGAGCTAGACTGCTGTTCTTTTGAGGGGTTATAGAGTGTTTCGAGCCCGTCCCTGTGGCATCGGTCCCATCATTGTGGGGCCCAGGGGGCCGGCGCAGCGGCACGCTGAAGCAGCCTGTCGGTCACTTCCAGGTTCCTGTCCTGCATCTTGACCGGTGTTATTAGTGACAGGCTGCTTCGGCGTGCCGCTGCGCCGGCCCCCTTGGTCCCACAACGATGGGACCGATGCCACAGGGACGGGCTCGAAACACTCTATAACCCCTCAAAAGAACAGCAGTCTAGCTCGCTTCCCCCGAGCCCTGCCGCCATAAGCCTCAAGGGGGCTCATTTTGCGGCATCTCCCGGCGGGAGGGTGGCACCCGCACGGGACACATATCAAATGAAAGAGGGGGCGCAGGGCTATCAGAAACAGTCAGCGGAGGGAGTCGGGAGACCACCCCACTGGGGGATCCACACCCCGAAAGTGATGAAGGTGGCGCAGATAGAGCCAACAGAGCCAACAGGACAAAATAAATAGGCTGCATTATGCAGCACAGTTGAGAAAGTGCCTTATCCCATATACTGATGAAGTATATACAGGATTTGAGAACAAAATTGTTTCCGGCGGTGATATTTGGGGGATTTTTGGGGACGTCACAGGAAGTGCTGTGAAGTCACTTCCTGTTTCCGGCAGGTGACGCGGGGGAAATGATGTCACAGGAAGTGATGCCACTTCCTGTTTCCGGTGGTGGCATGACATCACCGGAAGTGACGTCACCGGAAGTGACGTCACTTCCTGTTTCCGGCGGCGCACGCGCCCCCCCCCAGTGTCCCTGGCTGGCCTTCAGACATTATGGTCACCCTAGCCGGCACGACCCCCCTCTTCACCGCGCAGGATCTGCGCGGATTTCGCACGTAAAGCCGTGGAGCAGCCGGAAGAGCCGGAAACTCCCGGCGCTTTTGCGGCACAAACGTAAACCGCCAAAAAGCAATTTCCGTTTGCGCAGCTTTTGCGCCGGGAGTTTCCGGCTCTTTCGGCTGCTCCGCGGCTTTACGTGCGAAATCCGCGCAGATCCTGCGCGGTGAAGAGGGGGGTCGCGCCGGCTGAAGGTGAGTGCGAAAACGCCCAGAGTGTTGGACTGGATGGGCCACTGGCCTGATCTAACATGGCTTCTCTTATATTCTTATGTGACACAGAGTGTTGGACTGGATGGGCCATTGGCCTGATCCAACATGGCTTCTCTTATGTTCTTATGTGACACAGAGTGTTGCACTGGATGGGCTACTGGCCTGATCCAACATGGCTTTTCTTATGTTCTTATGTAACACAGAGTGTTGCACTGGATGGGCCATTGGCCTGATCCAACATGGCTTCTCTTATGTTCTTATGTGACAGAGTGTTGGACTGGATGGGCCATTGCCTGATCCAACATGGCTTCTCTTATGTTCCTATGTAACACAGAGTGTTGCACTGGATGGGCCACTGGCGTGATCCAACATGGCTTCTCTTATGTTCTTATGTAACACAGAGTGTTGCACTGGATGGGCCACTGGCCTGATCCAACATGGCTTCTCTTATGTTCTTATGTGACACAGAGTGTTGGACTGGATGGGCCATTGGCCTGATCCAACATGGCTTCTCTTATGTTCTTATGTGACACAGAGTGTTGGACTGGATGGGCCACTGGCCTGATCCAACATGGCTTCTCTTATGTTCTTATGTGACACAGAGTGTTGGACTGGATGGGCCATTGGCCTGATCCAACATGGCTTCTCTTATGTTCTTATGTGACACAGAGTGTTGGACTGGATGGGCCACTGGCCGGATCAAACAGGGCTTCTCTTATGTTCTTATGTGACACAGAGTGTTGGAATGGATGGGCCATTGGCCTGATCCAACATGGCTTCTCTTATGTTCTTATGTGACACAGAGTGTTGGACTGGATGGGCCATTGGCCTGATCTAACATGGCTTCTCTTATTTTCTTATGTTTAGTATAGATCGTTAACCCAAGACATATACTTAGCTATAGTAATCTGGTTTATATATGAGACTTCAATAATTCTTTTGGGTGTAATGATAAAGAAAACCTTATATAGAAAGTAGCTGGTTTAAAGCTAGTAATATACCTATCGTTTAGCTTTAATAATCCCAATAGCCTTTAGTAATTAAGACATATTTGACTGTGTTTGCCTAAACTAAGAAGTGTTGAGCTAGTAAACATAAACACTAGATTAACTTCAAGTTTTAATAGTTTAGATAGAAATATTTTATTTATTTTTACTTATAAAATGAATTTCCTGTATAGGAACTTGTACCCTAATCACCAATTTGTGGTATTTTTCTTTGTATAATGAAACAGCTCAAAATGTTTTTTAAGGGTTATCCATAAATAAGTAAATGAGTTCTAGACTGGAGGAAGGAGGTGTATGTTTAACTACAGCTAGGTAACTTAAAAGTGCCCCCCCACACTATTTCTCCAAGGGTAGGGGAGATTAGGAGAGGGAGTTGCTTTGCAGTTCCTTAATGAGAGGGGTTTTTTTACCATCTTCTCTCAATCCTCTTAACGATAAGAGGTTTGGAACTGAGTCCCACAACAGAGGACTGTGTAAATATTTAGGTAAAATTTTTATAAAAGTTTAGAGTTGTTGATGTGTTGGATTGTTATTGTTATATTAATATTAATAAATTTACTTAAAATTGAAAAAAAAAAAAAAACTTCCAATGAAGCTTTTTATACACTGGGTAAAAACGCCACAAACTTCCGTCAATGAATAACCCTAAAGGTTTGTGGCGTTCTTACCCAGTGTATAAAAATCTTCATTGGAAGCTTGAAGAAGCTCTATGCAAAACAGGGGCACTAGTACAAACGTGTAGCCTTTGGATTGCTTACTGCACTTATGATGAATGCGGACTGATTGAATATGGGTCATTTTCATCAGAGCTTTCCTGAAGAAGTCTGGGCATTAATTTGCTGAAAAGCAATGGGACTGGCGTTCTGATCCTTGAGTTCCTTGGACTGTATAAGAGACTGAATTTATCATATCGATGAAAAGTGAATATGTTATATATTTGTATTTATTCTAACATTCATTTTGTAACTTTTTGGAGGCTGGGTCTCATGGGAGCATTGCTTTCTATTCCTCTGCCGGTTTTGCTGTGATTCTCTTGTTTGGTTACAGAACCTCCAGGTGGGGCCTGGAGACCGTCCAGAATCCTAACTGCTTTCCAGACAACACAGATCTGTTCCTCTGGAGAGAGTGGCTGCTTTGGAGGGTGGTCTGCTCAGGTCCTCACCCTCCCCTTCCTCAAACCCTTATGAGGCCACACGCCCGTGATATAGCCAATCCTCCAAGAGCTTACAAGGCTCTTTTTTGTAAGCTCTTGGAGGATTGGCTACATCAGGGGTGTGTGGCTTAATATGCAACGGAGCTCCTGCTAGAATTCCACCCCTCCCCAGGCTACATTGCTGATGGCATGACAACATCACTGTCAGCATGTACAGGAAGTGACGTCATCACATTGTGACACTGAAGTGATGCTCTGGTATTTGGGCAAAAACTCTGTGTCAAGATTGGCTTCTGTTATAAAGTTTTTCCCCAAATACCAGAGCATCACCACGACATCACCAACATGATGGTGTCACTTCCAGTACATGCTGGAAGTGATGTCGCAAAGTTGCCAGCAATGGTTTTGTGTAGTGGTTCAGTGCTGGACTCTTATCTGGGAGAACTGGGTTTGATTCCCCACTCCTTCATTTGCACCCACTGATCTGACCTTGGGTCAGCCACAAGTTCTCTCAAGGCTGTTCCAATCAAAAGCAGTTCTGAGAGACCTCTCTCGGCATCACTTATCTCACAGCGTGTCCGTTGTTGGGAGGGGGAAAGAAAGGAGATTTGTAAGAAGTAGAAGATATTGGATTTATATCCTGTCCTATGATCTGAATCTCAGAGTGGCAAACAATCTCCTTTATTTTCTTCCCCCACAACAGACACCCTGTGAGGTGGGGCTGAAAGAGCTCTTACAGCAGCTGCCCTTTCAAGGACAACTCCCACAAGAGCTCTGGCTGACCCAAGGCCATTCCAGCAGCTGCAAGTGGAGGAGTGGGGAATCAAACCCGGTTCTCCCAGATAAGAGCGCTCTGGCTGACCCAAGGCCGTCCCAGCAGCTGCAAGTGGAGGAGTGGGGAATCAAACCCGGTTCTCCCAGATAAGAGACCGCACACTTTACCACTACACCAAACTGGCTCTTGTAAATAGATCCAAGTAGTGAGCTGTGTTGGTCTGAAGTAGTAGAACAAAATAGGAGTCAAGTTGCACCTTTAAGACCAACTTCATTTTATTCAGAACGTAAGCTTTTGTGTGCTCTCTAAGGACACTTCATCAAACGAGGAATCCGGTACAGTGAGCAAAGCCACACAAAGCTGGTAGTTAGTGACTCAGAGTGCAAACTGGTACAAATTTAAGATCCAATGACAGTATAGTAAAACTATCTGGTAGGCAGTGGTTTAGAATGCAAAATGGTATAAATTTAAGATTCAGTGACAGAATAGTAAAATGAAACGTTACATATACTGAACCCATCTCCCACTATTTTAATGTTATTTTCTCCTAATGGCAAACTATAAGTATGTTACATGTTAAAAGGTAAATTAGTTGGATGGGAAATCTTCTGAGATATAAATACTGTCCTTTTGACACAGGCTTAATACAATATAGTCATTCTCACATTTTTACATAGTACTGTTTTATTGCTTTTGCATGCTCATGCTACTCAGATCAAAGGTTTGCCCAATTTGTTAATTTTACTGTTCTGTCATTGAATTTTACATTTGTACCAGTTTGCATTCTAAACCACTCCCTACAAGATAATTTCAATGTACTATCATTGGATCTTAAATTTGTACCATTTTTCATTCTAAACCACGCCCTACCAGATAATTTCACTATACTGTCATTGGATCTTAAATCTGTACCGTTTTGCATTCTAAACCACTCCCTACCAGATAATTTCACTATACTGTCATTGGATCTTAAATTTGTACCATTTTGCATTCTAAATCACTTCCTACCAGATAATTTCACTATACTGTCATTGGATCTTAAATTTGTACCGTTTTGCATTCTAGACCACCCCCTACCAGATAATTCCACTATACTGTCATTGGATCTTAAATTTGTACCATTTTGCATTCTAAACCACTCCCTACCAGATAATATCAATGTACTGTCATTGGATCTTAAATTTGTACCATTTTGCATTCTCAACCACTCCCTACCAGATAATTTCACTATACTGTCATTGAATCTGAAATTTGTACCGTTTTGCATTTTAAACCACTTCCTACCAGATAATTTCACTATACTGTCATTGAATCTTAAATTTGTACCAGTTTGCATTTTAAACCGCTTCCTACCAGATAATTTCACTATACTGTCATTGGATCTTAAATTTGTACCAGTTTGCATTCTAAACCACTCCCTACCAGATAATTTCACTATACTGTCATTGGATCTTAAATTTGTACCAGTTTGCATTTTAAACCGCTTCCTACCAGATAATTTCACTATACTGTCATTGAACCTTAAATTTGTACGAGTTTGCATAATTTCACTATACTGTCATTGGATCTTAAATTTGTACCGTTTTGCATTCTAAACCACTCCCTACCAGATAATTTCACTATACTGTCATTGGATCTTAAATTTGTACCAGTTTGCATTCTCAGCCACTGCCTACCAGCTATGTGTGGCTTTGCTCACTGTACTGGATTCCTTGTCTGATGAAGTGTGCTTAGAGAGCACACGAAAGCTTACGTTCTGAATAAAATTAAGTTGGTCTTAAAGGTGCATCTTAACTTTTGTTCTGGCTCTTGTAAGCCTCTCTGAGACTACTTTGGCTAGCAAAGGGTGGGGTATATATCTTCCTCTCCTCCTCCTGTTTGTCTTTTTCACTTTCTTGTTTGTCACCTTGGAATGTGCAGGATACAAGCAAGGAGATCCTGTGGCACTTCCCTACATTATCTGGTGGGAAGGATAGAATCAGGCGCATAGTAGAGTTGCTTTGCAGCAGAAGAACGAGATCCAAGTCTAGAAGCATCTCAGATGCCATCACAGTTCCAGAATATAAGCATTCGAGAGACAAATATGCGGAGAAGACGAGAAACATGCGATGGCGCTCAGTGGCTTGGATAGACAGCGGCAGCCAACGGTCCCTGCCCGCACACACACACAGTAAAACATCTGTACAAAGAGCTTCAGAGGATAGGAGTGGAACAGCTAGGTCGTTTTCGCACTCACCTCCAGCCGGCGCGACCCCCCTCTTCACCGCGCAGGATATGCGCGGATTTCGCACTAAATGCCGCGGAGCAGCCTTTTGCGCCGGAAACTCCCGTCGCAAAAGCCGCTCAAACGTAAATCGCCAAAAAGCAGTTTGGCGTTTGAACGGCTTTTGCGACGGGAGTTTCCGGCGCAAAAGGCTGCTCCCCGGCATTTAGTGCGAAATCCGCGCAGATCCTGCGCGGTGAAGAGGGGGGGTCGCGCCGGCTGGAGGTGAGTGCGAAAACGACCCTAGATTCAAGTCCAGAGATACCTCAGAGAGCAAAGGGATTTTCAGCTTCTCAGCTTTCAAGAATCAAAGCTCCCTTCGTCCAATAAGGGAGTCAAAGGGAGGTTTGACTCTCGGAAGCTTATACCCTGAAATCATGTTGGTCTCAAAGGTGTTACTGGACTGGAATCTAGTTGCTATCCTATGTTCGCCTGGAGCTTTTCTGAACCTCCAGGAATGTCAGATCTTAAGACCCTTCTGGGAGGTCTTTAGAGAAACATCTGTTTGTGGCTTCTAGGGGGAGCAGAGTTCCGAAGTTGTGGGTGCAGTCACCAGAGGTGGAATTCTAGCAGGAGCTCCTTTGCATATTAGGCCACACACCCCTGATGTAGCCAATCCTCCAAGAGCTTACAAGGCTCTCTTTTGTAAGCTCCAGGAGGATTGGCTACATCAGGGGTGTGTGGCCTAATATGCAAAAGAGCTCCTGCTAGAATTCCACCCCCGGCAGTCACCAAAAAAGCATTCCCTTTGGTTCTCAGAAAGAGCCTCATGGCACAGAGTGCTAAAGCTGCAGTTCTGCAGTCTGAGCTCTCTGCTCACGACAAGTTCAATCCTGGCGGAAGCTGGGTTCAGGTAGCCAGCTCCAGGTTGACTCAACCTTCCATCCTTCTGAGGTTGGTCAAATGAGTACTCAGCTTGCTGGGGGGAAAGTGTAGATGACTGGGGAAGGCAATGGCAACCCCCCCCCCGTAAAAAAAACTCTGCCGTGAAAACGTCGTGATGCAACATCACCCCAAAGTCGGAAACGACTGGGGCTTGCAGTCTCAGATTTGAGTCCTTACTGTACACCTTACAGACTAAAGACACTCAAATCAGACGCACACATGAACACGCATGAAGATGGCTTATACTGAATCAGACTGCATCAGTCCATCAAAGTCACTATTGTCTACTCAGACTGGCAGCAGCTCTCCAGGGTCTCAGGCTGAGGTCTTTCGCATCACCTTCTGCCTGGTCCTTTTTAATGGAGATGTCAAGGATTGAACCTGTGACCATCTGAATGCCAAGCAGAGGCTCTAATACTGAGCCATGGCCCCTCCCCTCTGAACATTGTAAAGAAGAAGAGGAGCTGGAGATTGCATTTTGACCACACCCCTCATTTGGAGTCTCAGAATGGCTTACAATCTCCTTCCCTTCCTCTCCCCACAACAGACACTCTGCGAAGTAGGTGAGGCTGAGAGAGCTCCCAGAGAATCGAGAGAACAGCTCCGAGAGATCTGCGATCGGCCCAAGGTCACACCAGCAGGTGCACGTGGAGGAGTGGGGGATCCAACCCGCTTCTCCCATATTAGAGTCTGCACACTTAACCACTACGCCAAACTGGCGAGATGTCAGCTGTGGATTCTTTAGAACATCCGCTTCATAAAAAAAAAAAAGTCTTGTTCGAGATGTCAAGATTCCTCCACACAGACGTTAGTCCAAGGATAGCGCTTGAGTTGTGCTTCTGGAATTATCTTTCTCATGTGATCTTTTGAGTTTTCGCGGCGCCAATTCCCAGAGGGCAAACCGAGGGCAAACCCTGGGCACAGAATATCCACTGACGTCATTCCTAATCATGGTCGCCTACATTAACCGTCTCATCGCCCAGGATAACTAAGCAACCAGGACGTTGCTGTTGATTTTATAAGGTCACCCTCAAAACGATAACTCGAGATTGTGTTTATTTGGAAACCTCTGATATTAGCGACGGAGGACGGGATTCGGCAACGGGGAGGGCTTCGTATCGCAAACAATATCATCTCCTGCAGAATTACGGATTTCCAACTTGATCAAATTTTCATATGTGGGGGCCCAATGCATTGAAGGAGGATATGATTCTTTTCCATTTAAAGTAATAACGGAGCCTTATGAAGTGCTGGGTGACAGAAGGAAAAACATGTCCTCGCTCAGGGTTCGCGAAGCTGTTGCAACAGCGCCCTCTAGGTTCCACTTCGTGAATTTTAGGTGCTCATCCCTCAGAAGAATATGGCCAGAGAATTATCTATCATTCTGGGGGTAGAAAGATCACAACAGAAAAGAGAAGGAGAAGAAGGAGAAGAAGACTGCAGATTTTGCAGATGTATATCCCGTCCTTCTCTCTGAATCAGAGACTCAGAGCGCTTACAATCTCTTATATCTGTGAGGTGGGTGGGGCTGAGAGGGCTCTCACAGCAGCTGCCCTTTCAAGGACAACTTC